>NW_020260940.1:0-9417 GCF_003255815.1 Theropithecus gelada
AGAAAGAAAGAAAGAAAGAAAGAAAGAAAGAAAGAAAGAAAGAAAGAAAGAAAAGAAAGAAAGAAAGAAAGAAAGAAAGGAAGGAAGGAAGGAAGGAAGGAAGGAAGGAAGGAAGGAAGGAAGGAAGGAAGGAAGGAAGGNAAAGAAAGAAAGGAAGGAAGGAAGGAAGGAAGGAAGGAAGGAAGGAAGGAAGGAAGGGAGGAAGGGAGGAAGGGAGGAAGGGAGGAAGGGAGGAAGGAAAGAAGGAAGGAAGGAAGGAAGGAAGGAAGGAAGGAAGGAAGGAAGGAAGGAAGGAAGGGAAAGAAAGGAAGAGAGAGAAAGAAAGAGGGAGAAAGAAAATAAAAGAGAGAGAGAAAGAAAGAAAGAAAAGAAAGAAAGAGAGAGAGAAAGAAAGAAAGAAAGAGAAAGAGAGAGAGAGAAAGAGAGAGGGAGAGAAAGAGAAGGAAGGAAGAGAAGGAAGAAAGGAAGGAAATAAAGTAGGAGGAATTCGTCTACGCAATTTCAAGACTTGTATAGCAACAGACGTTAAGAGTGTGGGATTGGGGGGAAACAGACCTGTAGACCAATGGAACAGAATAGAGAACCCAGAAACAGACCCACACAAATGGGCCCAGCTGGCTTTTGACAAGGGCACAAGAGTCATCACATGGAGCAAGGAGAGCATTTTCAACAAATGCTCTAACAGAGCAATTGGATGTCCATAGGCTAAAAAAAAGAAGAAAAGAAAGAAACTTGTCTTTTTGATTAAAAAATCAACTCAAAATGGATCAAAGACATAAAATAAAACATAGAACTCTAAAACTTTTAGAAACAATAGGAGAAAAACTTCAGCATCTACAGTTAGGCAAAGAGTTCTAACACTTGATACCAAAAGCACAATCTGTAAAAGTAAGAAATTAACTGGCTTTCCTCAAAATTTAATACATGTGCTCTGCGAAGGATCCTTCAAGAGGATTAAAAGACAAGCTACCAAGTGAGAGAAAATATTTGCAAACTATATATCTGAGAGTGAACTCTGAAAACTTAGTAAACAAGCAAACAAGTCCTCAATCATGTTCTGTATTTTTGGGGTGGGCTACAGTTTTCACATTGTGATTCTCTCCTTTCTCTCAGAAAACCCTCCAGGCAGCCTTGATTTGTATAATGTTCTTGCTTTCTGGATGAGGAAATGGAGGCTTCAAGACTTCCCTAAGCTTACAGTTCCTAGGAGGTAGACCTGGATTTTTTCTTTCTTTTTTAAATTCATTTGTTTAATTGTGTACAATATACCTAACATGCTTTTTGTTTGTTTGTTTTTGTTTTTGTTTTTTGAGACGGAGTTTTGCTCTTGTTGCCCAGGCTGGAGAGCAGTGGTGCGACCTCAGCTCACTGCAACCTCTGCCTCCTGGGTTCAAGCAATTCTCCTGCCTCAGCCTCCCGAGTAGCTGGAATTACAGGCATGCACCACCACAGCTGGCTAATTTTGTATTTTTAGTAGACACAGGGTTTCTCCATGTTGATCAGGCTGGTCTCGAACTCCCTACCAGCGGTTATCCACCCGTCTTGGCCTCCCAAAGTGCTGGGATTACAGGCATGAGCCACGGCGCCCAGCCCATTTTGACCATTTTTAAATGCACAGTTCAGTGGCATTAAGTACATTCACATTTTATGTCACTGTCATCACCACCATCCACTTCAGAGCTCTTGTCATCTTACAAAACAGAAACTGTACTTATAAAAAATAATTCCCATTCCTCCCTCTCCCCATTCCCTGGCAACCACCGTCCTACTTTCTGTCTCTATGAATTTGACAACCCCCGGGACCTCCTACAAATGGAGTCATCCAGTATTTGTCCTTCTGTGACTGTCTTGTTTCACTTAGCACAGCATCCTCAAGGTTCAGCCACGCAGGTGTGTGAGTTTCCTTCCTGTTTAAGACTGAGTCATATTCCAGTGGTGGACCTGGATTTGAACTGTCACCCCAAAAGGCAGTCTGGACTGGGCAGTGGTACTGCCCTCTAAAAAGCTGGCCTGTCCCTGGGCACTCCCCTGAGTCCTTTGTCCTGAGCTTTCAGGCACCCATCAGTCCTGCCTCCCTCCACTGGCATGAAGGGGCACAAACTTCGTTCCAAAGCTGTACATATGGGGCCCAGAGGAGGTACCCAAGATTGATAAGGTGGATAAAATTGAAGTCAGTTGGCCAAGCGTGGTGACTCACACCTGTAACCCCAACACTTTGGGAGGTCAAGGCAGGCAGATTACCTGAGGTCAGGAGTTCAAGACCAGCCTGGCCAACATAGTGAAACCCCATCTCTACTAAAAATACAAAAAGTTAGCCAGGTGTGGTGGCAGGCGCCTGTAATCCCAGCTACTAGGGAGGCTGAGGCAGGAGAATCGCCTGAACCCAGGAGACAGAGGTTGCCGTGAGCCGAGTTCGTGCCATCACACTCCAGCCTGGACGTCAAAGGCAAGGCTTCATTCTAAAAAAAAGAAAATTGAAGTTTGAAATCAGTTTTAGAAAATGCACATGGAGGCCAGTTGCCATGGCTCACACCTGTAATCCCAGCACTCTGGGAGGCCAAGGCAGGTGAATCACGAGGTCAGGAGATCGAGACCATCCTGGCTAATACGGTGAAACCCCGTGTCTACTAAAAATAATTAGCTGAGCATGGTGGTGGACACCTGTTGTCCCAGCTACTCGGGAGGCTGAGGCAGGAGAATCACTTGAACCCAGGAGGCAGAGCTTGCAGTGAGCCAAGATCGCGCCACTGCACTCCAGCCTGGGCGACAGAGCAAGACTCCATGTCAAAAAAAAAAAAGAAAAGAAAAAAAGAAAAAAAAAGAAAAAGAAAAAAACGACAAAGAACATGCACATGATTATGGGATGCCATATGCAGGCCAGGCAGAGCTAGGTCTAAGGCCCTCCAGGGACCTGCTGGAGCGCAGGTGGCTGGATCCAGATGGCAGAAGGAAGGCTGTAGAGGGAGGTGGGTGGGGAAGAGAGGACCAGACGCCAAGGATTGCACTCCTCTCACCACCAGGTTTAAGGTGGTACAGCTATGCAAACACCGCTGGGATTGTCAAAGAACTAAGGAGGGGTTAAATATTTTTTACAAAAATTCTTTTCGTCTAATTTATGTTGTGCTTTTGAAGATGAAGAGGTGGCAGGCTTCAGTTATCAGCAAGAAGGGAGAGAGGGACTATAAACATCTTAGAACAGTGGAGGAGGCTCTCGCCGTCCTTGAGAATATCAATTCCAAAACGATTCTATTCCACCACATAAAGGAGCCAGGCCTTTCAAAGAAAATCAGCCTTTCATAAAATTTCTTGGAAATCTAGTCAAGAAAGTGTGCGTGTCTCCCTCAGATAACACTGCTGTATTATAGGCATTTAAATAGATCAGCGGGCTATGAAAAAATAAAACAGCCATTTAAGCAGAGTGTCTGGAAAGGCAGCTGAGACGGCCCGAGGAAGGTCTTGGACCTGTGGGCTCCAGGAAAACCAGGATGGGGGTTGCCATGGTGACTGTGTATTGCATTCCACCCCTAAGGACAACCAAAAGTCTCTGCAGGACTCCCAGCATCAGCATCACCTGGGGTGTGGGGTCAATGCAGATCCCCTGGCCCCATAACAAACCAGCTGAACCCAGTCTCTGGGGGTTGCCCCCAGGAATCTGCATTTTAATGAGTTTCTCAGGTGATTCTTAGAAAATCACAATGGGGCTCCTGACTCAGTCTCTGCTGGAGGCCAAAGTCCAATGATGCCAGCAGCGACTCTACAGTCTGCAGCAGGTGCACCTGCACATGCATGGCCCCCACATGCCAGGCCTCAGCCTCACCCACACCGAGCGCTGAAGAGGCCAAGAAGGCAGCTGGAGATTGCCAAGTTAGTTTCTTTAGAAAGAGGCTGTGAGTCCCTTGTATTCCTGCCCTCCAGGAAATGGGTGGAGGCCCTTACTCTCACCTCGTGGAAGGGAGAGGAGCTTGAAGGAGCTCCCTGCGGGGGTGGGCAGAGGGACTGTTGTCAGTCCCCAGGAGTGCACAGGACACAGCCTGCAGGGAGTCGCTCCCAAAGGCCAGGCTGCACCCAGGCTGAGGCTAGCTGTGGCTCCCAGTGGAAGAAGGAGGAGAGGGCTGAAGGGAGATGGCCTCCCCACCAACCACAGCGGCCAATCTGTGGGTCTCCTGGTAAGGAAAATGGCCTGGGGTCCCTTTAAAGAGGGTCCTCCTGGGAGGAGTAGATGGATCAGAGCCTTCAGCATGTGTGGGAAGTGCATGGCCAGGTGCCCTGGAGCCAGCCAGGAAGACCCAGCAGTGCAAGGAGAGGGCTGGCCTCCATCGAGACAGCAGCATTCCAGGGACTGGAGAGGAGTCAATCTCCAAGAAGCCCCGCGAATTCTTGGTGCCAAATGCCCCTCCCTGTCCCCTTCCTCATTCCCTTCCCCTACAACCTGGGAAGGACCCTGTGCCTTGGGACCCAGCAGGAAGTAGAGGTCCAGACCTGTTGGAATAAAGACAGCAGAAGGCCCTCACCCCACTCCCTACTGCAGGCTGCCAGCCTAGACCAGGCCAGGTTGGAGGGCCAGAGACACAGGCATTGAACAAAGATCTGGGTTTTGATGGTTTTGCTCAACCAAATACATTAAAGAAAAGGAAGACCACTGTGTAGCTAAAAACAATAATAGGACTTTTCCTTTCCTAAGAAGGACCAGAGCTATGACAGGGTCTGAGGGAGACTTTATCCCAGGGTGATCCAGTGATCCCACAGAAGACAGAGTGCCCCATGCACCCTATTCATTCACCCTAAGTGCTAAGCAGCCTTGAGGTGAAGAACCATGGACTGTTGGAGTGTGGGGGTCAGAAACCGCTCTCCTGTCCCCTGGAAACCTCTTGAAAGCTGAGTTGATCACTTGGGGAACTCAAGTACCTCACAGGACTAAAATAAATCCTTTAAGACAGCCAGCTCCAAGGACAGCAATGTGGAACGTGGTGCTGTGGTTCTGTGCCTTTTCCTGCCCATCCCCAACACTGTGCACCCTGAATCCACTCGGGCTCCCACCTGGAGAGGTGGTCAGACAAGACTGCTGGCAAATGTGGAGACTCCCAATTGCCTGACCAACATCCATTCTTGCTATCTTCCTTAGAAACAGAACCCAATTTCTAGCTGGACAACAACATGCTCAATTATTACCGCAATTACTTTTGCACCAACCTAATACAAAACTATATATCCCAGCCTCCTTTACTATATATCCCAGCCTCCTTTACACTAGATGTGATCATGCGATTCCGTTGTAACCAATGAGATATGAGCAAAGTGTTGGATGGTACTTCCAGGAAGTCTCCCTAAGAGGGGACACCTGCTTGGGACATGGATGAGATGGTTGGAGTTCCAGCACCCATCTTGGACCATGAGGATGAGGACAGACTGGATTATTTATCCCTAACAGCTTCCTACAGCCACCCACCTCCAAACTACTGTTACACGGAAAGAGATATGAAGGACCCATCCTGTTTTGACACTGTCACTGGGAAGGGTTCTGTTAAATGCTGCTGAACCTACACTTGGCTGGTGGATGTATGCAATGACCCTGTCACACGCTTCATCCCACTAAATACACTGCCAGCTCAGGGTATGGTGGGCACCACAGCAAAGGTTAGCTCTCCTCCTGTATGCTTCAGGTGGGAAAAGCATGCTTGGGAGTTTTGACCTTCACTGTCTATACCAAGCCAAGGTGATCCATTGGGTTGATTGGAACCTCCTCCTAATGGGTCTTGGAGGCAGGTGACAGGTGGCATTTGCTGGCTGAAGTGATCAGGTTCCAGGCCAGGTGTGAAGCTGGAGCCGTGACTGGACCTGACTCTCCCAGTTGCAAGTTGCTCTTCAGCACAGACCTGGGATGGTCCAACATGCTCTCTGGGGGAGACGAAACACAGCTGGTGTTTCAGGTCGAAACATATCCCCCAAACTCCACGTGCTGCAGTCTAACTCCTAGGACCTCAGAATGTGATCTTACTTGGAAATGGTGGCACTGTAGATGTAATTAGTTAAGAAGGGTGAGCCCCTAATCCAAAATGACTAGCGTCCTTATCAAAAGGGGAAATGTGAATCGGAGACACACACAGGGGGACACTGTGGCCATGTAATGAGTGGAGTGATGTTGCCACAAACCAAGAACTACCAGCAGCAGGAGAGGGGCCTGGCACAGATGCTTCCCTAGCACCTTTGGAGGGAGCACGGCCCTATCTGCACCTCGATCTCAGACTCCTGGCCTCCAGAACTGGGACGATCAATTTTGGTTGTGTGACCAACTCAGTTTGTGGTCCTTTGTCACAGCAGCCAGAGCAGGCTAATACAGGCCCCACCCACACCACCCCACCCTCCAGGAGTGTACATTCTAAGCACCACAGGGAACCAGCTGCCTGGTACTCAGCAAATGGTCCTGAGGAAGAAGGACAGGTGCGTGGGTGGATGGATGGATCAACGTTAATATGAGTGCATAGACGGGTATGTGGGTAGGCAGATGAACACACGAATGCAGGAATGAATGAATCTGGCGACACACACAGGAACCATCAGATGCCAGAAGGATTCTGCAAAATGCATCACTCGCCACAAGGACACACATCAATCCAGTGTCTGCAACCGGAAGAATGAATGTGTCACACCCCACAGAGTTCACAGAGATCAATGTAACCTCAATACCAGGAAAAAAAAAACAGGTCATAATTTTCTGTAAAAGTGGCACACACTGCCCCGATCAATGACTACAGCCATCTGTTTTACTTTTTACACTGTCTATTTTTAATCCTCATGAATAACAAAGGGGTTCCAAAGGAGGAACCAGAAGTAGGGGTTTGCTGCAGTGGGCAGGGGTGCCTATCTCCCAAGGAGATGACGGATGGGCCCTTCCATCAAGGATAACCTCCGCAGAATCTCTTTGCCAGCTGGGCCAGATGAGCAAGGAGGCGGCAGTAACAAGGAGAGAGGCCTGCGCTTAGGTATCGGCCGCCTTCAGAGGTTCAATACAGACCTCCAAAGGAGGCACCTCCACCTCCACGCCAGTGCTGGTCTCCCGATAAGAGAGGGTTTGCCTACTAACTGGTATTAGGTGGAACTGTGGCCCAGAGGACACAGGCATCTGACAAGGTTCAAAGCTGGACGTGAGACAGAGAGTGGCAGTCACACCCTTGCTGTCGTGAGCCCCTGGCAGGCAAGCGTTTTCCGAAGGCTCGGCTTGGGGAAGCTCCCTTCCTGTTGGCCTTGGCCCTGAGTCTGAGAGAATGGATGCCCAGTGGCTCAAGAAGGACCATGCAGGGGCAAGGCCTAGGAGGAGAGCAGCCTGCCCTCCCATTTCAGAGAGAGGCCCCTGCATCTCACCAGTCCTCCCGAGCCCTGGGTGTGGCAGGGTTTAGTGCGAAAGCTGCCAGATGAAACACATCAGCCCGGCCGGTGTCAGGTGCCTCTGAGGCACCAAAAACTTAACTGTACCCGTCCCAGTGCAGAGACCACTGGGCTTCTCCCCTCCAAAAATAATAACCATTGGAGAGAACACTATGTGCCATGAGAAACCTCTGGAAGCGGCTGCCAGAAGAAGCCGTCAGTTAATCTTCTCTCCGAAGCTCTGGACTCATCTGGCTGTGCTTCTGGGGCGCTGGTTGCCAACACAGCCTCAGCTGATAAGTAATTAGAAGATAATTAACATTTGTTACATACAATGGGAAACATCTGGACCTACTGACTTATTAAAACCTAAAAACCTCATTCATCAATTGTGTAGTGAAATAGAGAATAGGCTCAGGTTAGGGCGGGTGGGCTTGGTTCAAAGTCAGCCCCCACTCAAATGTGGATTCTGTCCATCCTGGACAGCTACCCCACCCCACCCCTCCATGCTTCCTGCCTGCCCCACCATCTCCAAGGAGGACAGAAAAGCAAAGGGCCCAGCCCTCTCACACCGGCCAAGTTCTCCTGGAAGAAATAGAATACCCAAGGCTATGGATGTAGTGGCGGCTGGGTCCTCACCCCCAACCCCTTCTCTTCCTGCTTCTTGCCCTTTCCAGGTAAGAAATCTGGAACTCAGAGAGGGAAGGGGCACTGGATATGTCCCCCAGCTGAGATTCACTGCAGCTCAACCTGGAAAGGGTCCGTGACTCCCAGCACCTTACCCACCCCACATTCACAGAGAGGGAAGGACCGAACACAAGAACAAGATCCCTGCGGCCGCTCTCAGCTCCACAGCTGAAGTTGTGCCTGGATGTAGCAGTGCCCAGGTTGTGTGGTCAGCCTTGGGCTTCTGTCCCTCTGTTGCTTCCCACCTCCCATCTTCCCTGTCATCCCCTAGGCAGCAGTGGGCGCGGGATGGGTGGGAGCACGTGTTCTGGAGGAGCTGGACGCACTCCCCAAGTGCCTTGGTTTCCAGCCAAAACATTAGGATGTTGCTCTACCAACTAATCATCCTACCTCAGACAGGAGGGCACTGAAAAGAAAACCCGGTGCTCCTGGGAGTGTGGGAAAGCTAGTTAAGGCTGTGGCCATTCTCTCCAGGGAAGCTGGGAAGACTGAAAATCCTGAGGTGGCCCCTTGTGCGGCCATTTCCTGGGGGATGTTTTCGGAGAAATCTAGGACCAAGCCCTGCTCTGTGTCCCCTTTTCAGCCAGAAGGAGAAATACTTCAGAAGATGCAAATAGAGAGGTTTGCGTTCTGGGTTCCCGCCACTCCTCCCACTTCCTTCCTCCTTCCGTTGGGGCAACTGCTCTGCACAGGGTCCAATTACACAATGCGGTGGTGCTGTCAGTCATGGCATCTGAACCCTTGGGCCACAATGATTGGTTCTAAGGGTGGGCGAATGAGCCCTTGAGCCAATGAGAGGCCTGCCCTGGGATTTTTCTTCCTCAAGCCAAGGGAGGAGGCCTTTCTCATCTCTGGTTGAGAGACTGCAAAGAAGGAGGCCAGTGGCCATTTGCAGCCCTGGAAAGGCAGCCTGCATAAAGGACAAAGCCAATGGGCAGGGAGCTGGGACTGGGAGTGGTGGATGGGGCTGCAGGAGCTGGCTGACAGCACTCAGGCCCCTGCTCCCTGCGCCAAGCTCCACGTGGACCCTTCTCCAGGTTCAATTTAGGAAGCCAATGGATTTTTTTGTTTTTATGTAAGGCATTTTGAGCTGTATTCCTACTATTTTGAACCACAGTATTGACTAATGCAAATACACTTGATTGTTTCTGGGGAAGGGCAGTCACCCAGCTGGAGACATGGAAAGAAAAGAAAAAGAAAAAGAAAAGAAAAGAAGGAAAGAAGAAAGGAAGGAGAGAAGGAAGGAAAGAGAAGGAAGGGGAAGGTAGGAAGGAAGGGAAGAGAAGGGAAGGAAGCGAAGGAGGGAAGGAGAAGGGAGGAGGGAAGGAAGGAAGGAAGGAAGGAAGGAAGGAAGGAAGGAAGGAAGGA
>NW_020260941.1:0-3752 GCF_003255815.1 Theropithecus gelada
ATCAACTTATGAGGACCACACTTTGGTCTTATGAAGTAGACTTATGGGTTTGTTGTAAAACTTGATGCAAATACTGTCCATTGCATCATGTTATGTCCCCTATTTAAAAGTCCTTCATGAGAAACTTTTTGAGAATTTGGTGCTAGAAAAATACTTTTGACCATAAAAATATTTATTTTTTCCTTTCTGTGAATGAGAACCCTGTATAACACAGTTTTTTCTCCCTTTTGCCCTTCTCTTCTGATTTCATGCTTTATTAAACTTACCTATATGTTCTTTCTGGTAGAATTAATGCAAAAGTAAATAGATAGTGGTGAACTTTACATTGTGCTCCCTGGTTACTGCACGACGAGATCAAGGCCACATGGTGAGACATTTGGGCTCAGCACACTGAATTGGGAGGGTTGCTGTGAACTGATTTTCATTCAGGTTTTGTCTAAGTACGCTTAGTGATGAGAGGCTCAACACTCTTTAGAGCTCTTCTTTAATCATCTAAAGCTTTGCTTTTAAATGTCCCTTCCCTCCCTTGAGCCCTAATAGTCTCGTTCCTCGGCCTCTTAGCTGCTGCCGTGCAGGAGCGCAGGAGCCCCACACATGTAGAGCAATAGCTTCCTGGCTTTCTTAACCTGTGACTGCCCTGCCCTCTTAGTGCCTAACTCATATGTGGCCATTGCTATACCCACCACACACAGGGGCCCTCAGTTCCTGAGTTCGAAGACTCATGGCCTAACTGTCGAAAACAATGAGTCCTCCAGGGCTGTAGTTTTTGTTCTCACTTTTCTGCCATGGAGTCCTCTTTAGTGGCAGAAGATAATGAAGAAGAAGATCATGATAGCCAAGAAGAGCTTGCAGGGTTGTTTCACGTCAACCAGCCTGACAGAGACTGGAAGCACAAGGCTGACTCTTTGGACCACTCCAGATTTCTTGTGGAGGCCCCCCATGACTGGGATTTAGAGGAAGTAAGGCTGGGTAGTACATTTGATTTATTAGAGGATTGTTCTAGAATAAGATTATCTGATGTCAATATTGCTTACCTGTTGTTGGCTTCTTATTTTTACAGGATTACAGGTCATTCTCCCAGATATTACACTGGGCACTTCATGCATCCTAAGCAGTAACATGTTCTGAGTTTAGTTAGACCATGTACGTGGCCCACGGAGGACAGGTTCAGCTTCCAGTGTGGACAGTAGTGTGCATTTTCGTTTTGAAGTGGCACACGTAAGTTTTTATACATCAGATGTATTTTGTGTCTTATCACTAGGATATACGTAGCACTCCTGAGTTAACATTTATAGTTTTTGCTATTTGTAAGCATAGAGAAATCTGTGATACCTGTAAATGTTCTTCCTGCAGCTCACCACTTTGTAATCACACTGGAATTCATTCAGTACTCAAACTCACTACAGCTTACCCTCCTCTTAGACGTCTTCTCTTTCTCTCTCTCTCTTTTTTTTTTTTTTTTGAGATGAAGTCTCACTCTGTTGCCCAGGCTGGAGTGCAGTGGTGCAATCTCGGCTCACTGCAACCTCCACCTCCCGGGTCCCGGTTCAAGCAATTCTCCTGCCTCAGCCTCAGGAGTAGCTGGGATTATAGGCATGTGCCACCATGCCCGGCTAATTTTTGTATTTTTAGTAGAGATGGGGTTTCACCATGTTGGCCAGGCTGGTCTTGAACTCCTGACCTCATGATCCATCTGCCTCAGCCTCTCAAATTCTCCTTTTGTTTTTTTTTTTTTTTTTTTTTGAGACACCGTCTTGCTCTGCATCTTGGACTGGAGTGCAGTGGCATGAGCATATGGCTCAATGCAGACTCGACCTCTTGGGGTCAAGGGATCTTCCCACCTCAGCCTCCAGAGTAGCTGGGACTATAGGCATGAGCCACCAGGCCTGGCTAATTTTTGCATTTTTTTGTAGAGAAAATGTTTCACCATGTTGAGCTAGTCTCAATCTCTGGGCTCGAGTGATCTTCCGGCCTTGGCGTCCCAGCCTGCTGGGATTACAGGAGTGAGCCATCGTGCCAGCCCCTTTCTCTATATTCTTTTCTGCAATGTTCTGATCTTCCAAAGGTTCCCTTCTTTTTTGTCAATTCTGTTTGGCTTAGATGTCGCTTCTCACAGAGGCCCAATTGCTATCATACTGCCTGTTGTAATTCACCAGGTACCACATAATGAACTTTAAGAGATTTTATTTAACCGTTCTTTATGGTGAAATTTAATATAGATGTAGAAAACCACATGAAAACAATTGTTTAACTTAATGGGTTGCCAGAAGGTGAAGGCCCCAGCACTCAGGCTGGGAAATCAAGCTTTGCTGCTCAATTGCGACACCAGCCACAGTCCCCTTCCTCCCTGTAGAAGGAGGTGTGGTCCAGCCTCTTATGGGGACTCTTTCCTTTTCTTCCTGGTTTCCTCGTCCATGCTTCCATAAGCATCATAGTTTACTTTTACCCGATTTTCATTACTGTTTTTCACTCTATCTTTTAACACTTTTAGTCAACAATCTTTCCTTCCCATTTCTTTTTTTTTTTTTGGTTACATTTTATTTAAGAAACCAAGTCTTTGGTCTGCAGAATTTCTTGCATTCTGGACTTTGTGGATTGCTTTGCATCCCTCTGCAGTTTCACAGGCCCTCCTGTATTTCCTGTGAGTGGGTACTGAGCAATACTAATAGAGCTTCTGTGATGAGCGGAATGTATATCTGAGCTGTGGGTTGTGGCTACTTGTGGCTACTGAGCTCTTTAAATGTGGCCAGCGAGACTGGAGAACTAAAATTTTAAATTTTATTTAATCTTAATTAATTTAAATAGCCACATGTTTCTAGTTACCTTATAGACAAAACATCTAACGGTTGGATAGGATTTACATTTGATTTTTATTTTGCAGCAAAACTGCTTCCCAGGTGGTGGGTGGTGTTTTCTCATTAGGAGGCGCATAAAGACTGGTTGTGTCCTTTTAATGATGTTAGATGTTATCAGTTGTTGGTGCTCAATGCCTAGAACCATCAATTTCTTAAGAACATAGAGTGATGTTCTATTCAATAATTTCTCTTTATTTATTAGCTGTAATACTTATTTAAAGAGAAACTTTTTCTCTTTTACTATTCAGTTATCCACTTCTATATATATAAGGTAAATGCTTGATTTGTTCTTTGGAGACGGAGTCTTGCTCTGTCACCCAGCCTGGAGTGTAATGGTGTAATCTCAGCTCACTGCAACCTCTGCCTCGCGGGTTCAAGCAATTCTCCTGCCTCAGCCTCCTGAGTAGCTGGGTTTACAGGTGCCCACCACTGTGGCCGGCTAATTTTTGTATTTTTAGTAGAGATGGTGTTTCACCATGTTGGTCAGGCTGGTCTCAAACTCCTGATCTTGTGATCCGCCCACCTCAGCGTCCCAAAGTGCTGGGATTACAGGAGTGAGCCAACGCCTCTGGCCCATTCTTGATTTTTTTAATCAGTTTTTCCAAAGGACACTTGTTAGTAAGTTTCACTGTGGTGTCATGGATATAAATGTAGTTGATGTGCCTGGTGCTGCTGCACCTGTTATCCTTATTGAAACTCCTCTTTATCCCACCTGTGGCCTGTAGGAGTCTCTGCATGCCAACTCCTGAGTTCTTATGTGACGATCATAGTCATCCTTGATCAATTCTTGCTCTGTGATGTCAGAGAGCTCTTGGAATCACCCATAAGAAGTCCTGATTTCTTTTAGTAGAAAATGGTATTTCAACATGACAGCCTAGGCATAGGAATGCTTACTGC
>NW_020260942.1:0-3751 GCF_003255815.1 Theropithecus gelada
TAGTTTTCATCTGAGGATATCTCCTTTTTCAGCAGAGGCCTTAATGCGCTCCCAAATATCCCATTGCAGATTCTGCAAAGACAGTGTCAGCGAACTGCCCAATGAGAAAAATGATGTAACTCTGTGAGATGAATTCACACGTCACAAAGAAAGCATCTTTCTGGTTTTCATCTGAGCACATTTCCTCTGTCGCCACAGGATTCATTGCAATCCAAACATCGCTTCTCAGATTATCCAAAACCAGTGCTAGGAAACTTCTAAATGATAAGAATGGTGTGGCTCTGTGAGATGATTTCCCACGTCACCAAGGAGTTTCACAGAAAGCTTCTTTCCAGTATTCATCTTTGAATATTTCCTTTCCCTGGAAGCCCCAATGCATTCCTGCATATCCCATTGCAGATTCCGTGAGGACAGTGTTAGCAAAATGTCCAATGAGAATGGTATACCTCTGTCAGATGAATTCACACATCACAATGCAGTTTCTCAGAAACCATTTTTGTCGTGATTATCTGACTATATTTCCTTTGTTACCATAAGCTTCATTGCAGTTCAAAATATCCCTTCTCAGACTCCACAATAACAGTGCTACCACACTGCTCTATGACAGAAATGGTGTAGCTCTGTGAGATGAATTGATCCATCCCCAAGCAGTTTCACAGAAAGCTTCCTAAAAGATTTTATCTGAGGATATCTCGTTTTTCACCATAGGCCTTAAAGCCCTCCCGAATATCCATTGCAGATCCTGCGATGACAGTGTTAGCACATTGCTCAATGAGAAGAATGGTGTAACTCTGTGTGATGAATTCATACATCAAAGCAGTTTCTCAGAAAAAAATTTTGTAGTGATCATCTGACTATATTTCCTTTGTCACCATAGGCTTCATTGTGATACAAAATATCCCTTCTCAGATTCCACAATGACAGTGTTACGATCTGCTCCATTACAGGAATGGTGTATCTCTGGGAGATGAATTTACTCATTCCAAAGTAGTTTCTCAGAAGGCTTCTTCTTACTTTATATCTGAGGATATTTCCTGTTTCAACAAAGGCCTCAATGCTTTCCCACGTATCCCAATGCAGGATACATGTAAATGGTGCTACCAAACAGCCCAATTAAACTAATGATCTAACTCTGTTAGACGAATTCACAAGTCACAAAGCAGTAGAGACTGTAGAGATATTTCCTTTGTCACCATAAGCTTCATTGCGCTATGAAATATCACATTGCAGATTTCAAGAGAACAGTGTTAGCAAACTGATCAATGAAAAGTGTAACTCTGTGGGTTGCATTCACACTTCACAATACAGTTTCTCACAACGCTTCTTTCCCGCTTTTATCTGAGGATATTTCCTTTTTCACCATACCCTCAAAGCGCTCCCAAATATCACTTTGTAGATTCCACGAGAACAGTCTTAGCAAATGGCTTCATGAAGAGAAAGGTGTAACTCTGTGAGGTGATTTCACACATCACAAAGAAGTTTCTCAGAAAGCTTCTTTCTCGTTTTTATCTGAGGATATTTCTCATGGCCATGTAGACTTCAAACCAATCTGATATATCAGTTCTCAGACTCCACAAAAACAGGACTAGCAAATGGCGCCTCGAAACACAGGTGTAATTCATTGAGTTGAAGTCACACACCACAAAGCACTTTCTCAGAACCCTTCTTTCCAGTTTTTATCTGTGGATATTTCCTTTTTCACCAGAGGCCTCAAAGCCCTCCCAAATATCACTTTGCAGATTCCACGAAAACAGTGTTAGCAAACTGTTACAAGAAGGGAAAGGTGAATCTCTGTGTGATGAATTCTCATATCAGAAAGCAATTTCTCAGAAAGATTCTTTCTAGTTATTATCTGTGGATACTTCCTTTTTCACCATAGGCCTCAATGAGCTCCCAAATATCACTTTGCAGATTCCACGAAAACAGTGTTAGCAAACTGCTTCATGAAGACTAAGTTGTAACTCTGTGAGTTGAATTCACATATCACTACGAAGTTTCCCAGAAAGCTTCTTTCATGTTTTTAATTGAGGATATTTCCATTATCAGCGTAGGCGTCAATGCGATTCAAAGTATCCCTTCTCAGATTCACCAAAGACAGTGGTAATAGACTGCTCCATGAAAGGAAAGCGTAACTCTGTGAGATGAATTCATACATCTTAAGCAGTTTCTCAGAAAGCTTCTTTCCAGTTTTTATCTGGGGATATGTCCTTTCTCACCGTAAGCTTCATTGCACTAAGAAATATTCCATTGCAGATATCAAGAAAACATTTGCAAACTGATCAATGAAAAGAAAAGTGTAACTCTGTGAGCTGCATCCACACGTCACAATGCAGTTTCTCACAACGCTTCTTTCCAGTTTTTATCTGAGGATATTTCCTTTTTCACCATAGCCCTCAATGCGATCCCAAATATCACTTTGCAGATTCCAGGAGAAAAGTCTTAGCAAACGGCTTCATGAAGAGAAATGGGTAACTCTGTGAGATGAATTCACATATCACAAAGAAGTTTCTCAGAAGCCTTCTTTCTCGTGTTTATCTGAGGATATATCCTTTGGCCGTATAGTCTTCAAAGAGATCTGAAATATCAGTTCTCAGATCCCACGAAAATAGGACTAGCAAATGGCTCCACGACATAGTGGTGTAATTCAGTGAGTTGAATTCACACATCACAAAGCAGTTTCTCAGAAAGCTTCTTTCCAGTTTTTATGTGAGGATATTTCCTTTGTCACGGTAAGCTTCATTGCGCTAAGAAATATCCCATTGCAGATTTCAAGAAACCAGTGTTAGCAAACTGATCAATGAAAAGAAAAGTGTAACTCTGTGAGTTGCATTCACAAGTTACAATGCAGTTTCTCACAACGCTTCTTTCCAGTTTTTTTCTGAGGATATTTCCTTTTTGCCATAGCCCTCAATCCGCTCCCAAATATCACTTTGCAGATTCCATGAGAACAGGCTTAGCAAACGGCTTCATGAAGAGAATTGTGTAACTCTATGAGATGAATTCACACATCACAAAGAAGTTCCTCAGAAAGCTTCTTTCTCGATTTTATCTGAGGGTATTTCCTTTGGCCGTACAGTCTTCAAAGCGATCCAAAATATCAGTTCTCAGATTCCACAAAAAGAGGGCTAGGAAACGGCTCCTCGAAATACAGGTGTAACACAGTGAGTTGAATTCACACATCACAGAACAGTTTCTCAGAAAGTTTCTGTCTGTTCTGAGCTAATTATATTTTTGGTTTCAAAGCACCGCTGTGTGTCTCACTGCAGATTCTGCGAAAACACTCTTAGCAAGCTTCTCAATGAAAACAATGATGTCACTCTGTGAGCTGAATTCACCCACAACAAAGCAATTTCTGAGAAGGCTTCTCCGCAGTTTTTTGTCTGAGGATATTTCATTATTCACCATGGGATTCAACGATATCCAAGATATCACTTCTGAGATTCCACAAAATCAGTGCTAACAAACTCCTCCATGAAAGTGTGGTGTAACACTTTGAAATGAATTCACACATCACAAAGCAGTTTCTCAGAAAACTTCTCTCTAGTTTTTATCAGAGGATATTTCCGTTGCCACTGTAAGCTTCATTGTGCTAAGAAATACCCCATTGCAGATTTCAAGAAAGCAATGTTATCAAACTGATCAATGAAAAGAAAAGTGTAACTGTGTCAGTTGCATTCAACTGAACAATGCAGTTTCTCATACTACTTCTTTCCAGTTTTTATCTGAGGATATTTCCTTTTTCACCATAGCC
>NW_020260943.1:0-3751 GCF_003255815.1 Theropithecus gelada
TTTGGTTACTGTAGCCTTGTAGTATAGTTTGAAGTCAGGTAGCGTGAGGCCTCCAGCTTTGTTCCTTTGGCTTAGGATTGTCTTGGCGATGCGGGCTCTTTTTTGGTTCCCTGTGAACTTTAAAGCAGTTTTTTCCAATTCTGTGAAGAAATTCATTGGTAGCTTGATGGGGATGGCATTGAATCTATAAATTACCTTGGGCAGTATGACCATTTTCACGATATTGATTTTTCCTATCCATGAGCATGGAAGCCACTCCTCAGTGAAATAGAGGACTCAATCCTAGTTTTAACACAATGTGAAGATATTTTGGGGAGTGGATATAATTCTGATGGTTATGTATTTTTCCTCCCAGCTTTGTTTAGGTTTTTGTTTGTTTGCTTATAAGGAATATAACAGTTCATTCATTTATTTTTTCACAAAACAATATTTATTGAAACCTACTATGTGCCCATCCCAGTGTTACATTTGAGGACTCACTGATTATGAGATTTAGTAATTAGGGTTTATGGGAGAAACCTATCTAAAGAGATATAGGAGGGATATGTCAACATATCTTTGGATTTGTTTACTAACTAAATATTCCTTTTAAAATGCTTTTAAATTCATTCTTACAAAGCCTCACCATGATTTGAATGGCTGCACTGTGAGGGCAGTGTGTTACTGGTGAACATGTTAATGTTCATATGCACTGTATGAGGGCAGCACAACAGCTTAGGACCAACCACAGTGCTATGTATTTAAGGCAAATACCTCAGAACTGGAAGCTGGGGAAACTGATTTTTTACAATGAAAACCAGATAATAAGCAACCATGACTGACAGTCAGTTTTTAATTAGTCTTAATAGCTAAACTTAATGTCTCTGACTGGGAAAAATTATTCAGTGAATTTTAAACAAAATAGAATTTAATCATTTCCCAAGTAGGTTTTTCTATATTTGAAAAAGCAAATATATATTGTGAACACAAAATGCACTGGGTGATTTTAACACAAAAATCTGAGAATTAGAGTGTTGTGAGGTAGGGGGAAGGGGGAGGGATAGAATTGGGAGATATATCTAATGTAAATGACGAGTTAATGGGTGCAGCACACCAACATGGCACACATATATATATATATAACAAACCTGCACATTGTGCACATGTACCCTAGAACATAAAGTATAATTTAAAAAATAGAAATTTAATGAATATTGACTAAATGTTGAAGTGCAAGTAAAAGGAAAAATCTGAAACTCAAAGAAACTCCTTCAAAAAAGATAGATTCAAAACATACGTAACTGGGTTACAGGAATGGAAGTATTTTGCATATCAAGTATTCAACAAGGTATGGAGATCAATAGTTGCATTCAACAGGAAATACAATTCAACATTTAGAATTCAAATATCTAATAAGAAAATTTTTACAAATAACATAGAAATAAAAATTTAATATAAAATGGAAAAGAATTATGAGACTACTGGACAATTTGTATAAACTGGACAATTTGACCTTATTTTAAAACATATCTAGATTTTTTTCAAAATAAATTGTTAACAAACCCTCTCAGCCTTCAATTCATATAAAATATATAAACAGGTTGATAATTTATCATTTACTTAGATGATAATACACTGTAAAATATTTATATTACCAATTTGAATAAGTATATTTTATTTAATAAAGAAGAGGCTTTTTCATAAGTCTGTTAATTAGAGAATTAGGCAATATTCATTAGACAATAGTAAAACTATATATGTATATTTACATATATGTGATGATATAAATGATAGGAATACTTTTTAGTGTTGCAGAAGGACTCATTCTTCCCATTCATATGCCTTACTGTGAGAATTCCCAATTTTTCAGTGGAAATGAAAGGATGTATTTTTTAAAAGCCTAAAAAATATTGAAGTCAGTAATGTGGTTTCTGATATTCAGATGCAGACACTGAAATGTTAGGATTAATAAAAAAGACTTGAAACGGGGGGCGGGGGGGGGGAGCAAGATGGCCGAATAGAAACAGCTCCAGTCTCCAACTCCCAGCGCGAGGGACACAGAAGACCAGTGATTTCTGCATTTTCAACTGAGGTACTGGGTTAATCTCACTAGGGAGAGCTGGACAATCGGTGCTGGTCAGCTGCTGCAGCCCGACCACTGGGAGCTGAAGCAGGGCGAGGCATCGCCTCACCTGGGAAGCGCAAGGGGAAAGGGAATCCGTTTTACTAGCCCGGGGAACTGAGACACACAACACCTGGAAAATCGGGTAACTCCCACCCCAATACTGCGCTTTAAGCAAACAGGCACACCAGGATTATATCCCACACCTGGCCGGGAGGCTCCCACACCCATGCAGCCTCCCTCATTGCTAGCACAGCAGTCTACGATCTCGAGGCAAGGCAGCAGCGAGGCTGGGGGAGGGGCGCCCGCCATTCCTGAGGCTTAAGTAGGTAAATAAAGCCTCTGGGAAGCTCGAACTGGGTGGAGCTCACAGCAGCTCAAGGAAACCAGACTGTCTCTGTAGACTCCACCTCTGGGGACAGGGCACAGTAAACAACAACAAAAGCCAAAAGCAGCAGAAACCTCTGCAGACGCAAACAACTCTGTCTGACAGCTTTGAAGAGAGCAGTGGATCTCCCAACACGGAGGTTGAAATCTGAGAAGGGACAGACTGCCTGCTCAAGTGGGTCCCTGACCCCTGAGTAGCCTAACTGGGAGACATCCCCCACTAGGGGCAGTCTGACACCCCACACCTCACAGGGTGGAGTACACCCCTGAGAGGAAGCTTCCAAAGCAAGAATCAGACAGGTACACTCGCTGTTCAGCAATATTCTATCTTCTGCAGCCTCTGCTGCTGACACCCAGGCAAACAGGGTCTGGAGTGGACCTCAAGCAATCTCCAACAGACCTACAGCTGAGGGTCCTGACTGTTAGAAGGAAAACTATCAAACAGGAAGGACACCTACACCAAAACCCCATCAGTACATCACCATCATCAAAGACCAGAGGCAGATAAAACCACAAAGATGGGGAAAAAGCAGGGCAGAAAAGCTGGAAATTCAAAAAATAAGAGCACATCTCCCCCGGCAAAGGAGCGCAGCTCATCGCCAGCAACGGATCAAAGCTGGACGGAGAATGACTTTGACGAGATGAGAGAAGAAGGCTTCAGTCCATCAAATTTCTCAGAGCTGAAGGAGGAATTACGTACCCAGTGCAAAGAAACTAAAAATCTTGAAAAAAAAGTGGAAGAATTGACGGCTAGAGTAATTAATGCAGAGAAGGTCATAAACGAAATGAAAGAGATGAAAACCATGACACGAGAAATACGTGACAAATGCACAAGCTTCAGTAACCGACTCGATCAACTGGAAGAAAGAGTATCAGCAATTGAGGATCAAATGAATGAAATGAAGCGAGAAGAGAAACCAAAAGAAAAAAGAAGAAAAAGAAATGAACAAAGCCTGCAAGAAGTATGGGATTATGTAAAAAGACCAAATCTACGTCTGATTGGGGTGCCTGAAAGTGAGGGGGAAAATGGAACCAAGTTGGAAAACACTCTTCAGGATATCATCCAGGAGAACTTCCCCAACCTAGTAGGGCAGGCCAACATTCAAATCCAGGAAATACAGAGAACGCCACAAAGATACTCCTCGAGAAGAGCAACTCCAAGACACATAATTGCCAGATTCACCAAAGTTGAAATGAAGGAAAAAATCTTAAGGGCAGCCAGAGAGAAAGGTCGGGTTACCCACAAAGGGAAGCCCATCAGAC
>NW_020260944.1:0-3751 GCF_003255815.1 Theropithecus gelada
GTCTGATGGGCTTCCCTTTGTGGGTAACCCGACCTTTCTCTCTGGCTGCCCTTAAGATTTTTTCCTTCATTTCAACTTTGGTGAATCTGGCAATTATGTGTCTTGGAGTTGCTCTTCTCGAGGAGTATCTTTGTGGCGTTCTCTGTATTTCCTGGATTTGAATGTTGGCCTGCCCTACTAGGTTGGGGAAGTTCTCCTGGATGATATCCTGAAGAGTGTTTTCCAACTTGGTTCCATTTTCCCCCTCACTTTCAGGCACCCCAATCAGACGTAGATTTGGTCTTTTTACATAATCCCATACTTCTTGCAGGCTTTGTTCATTTCTTTTTCTTCTTTTTTCTTTTGGTTTCTCTTCTCGCTTCATTTCATTCATTTGATCCTCAATTGCTGATACTCTTTCTTCCAGTTGATCGAGTCGGTTACTGAAGCTTGTGCATTTGTCACGTATTTCTCGTGTCATGGTTTTCATCTCTTTCATTTCGTTTATGACCTTCTCTGCATTAATTACTCTAGCCGTCAATTCTTCCACTTTTTTTTCAAGATTTTTAGTTTCTTTGCACTGGGTACGTAATTCCTCCTTCAGCTCTGAGAAATTTGATGGACTGAAGCCTTCTTCTCTCATCTCGTCAAAGTCATTCTCCGTCCAGCTTTGATCCGTTGCTGGCGATGAGCTGCGCTCCTTTGCCGGGGGAGATGTGCTCTTATTTTTTGAATTTCCAGCTTTTCTGCCCTGCTTTTTCCCCATCTTTGTGGTTTTATCTGCCTCTGGTCTTTGATGATGGTGATGTACTGATGGGGTTTTGGTGTAGGTGTCCTTCCTGTTTGATAGTTTTCCTTCTAACAGTCAGGACCCTCAGCTGTAGGTCTGTTGGAGATTGCTTGAGGTCCACTCCAGACCCTGTTTGCCTGGGTGTCAGCAGCAGAGGCTGCAGAAGATAGAATATTGCTGAACAGCGAGTGTACCTGTCTGATTCTTGCTTTGGAAGCTTCCTCTCAGGGGTGTACTCCACCCTGTGAGGTGTGGGGTGTCAGACTGCCCCTAGTGGGGGATGTCTCCCAGTTAGGCTACTCAGGGGTCAGGGACCCACTTGAGCAGGCAGTCTGTCCCTTCTCAGATTTCAACCTCCGTGTTGGGAGATCCACTGCTCTCTTCAAAGCTGTCAGACAGAGTTGTTTGCGTCTGCAGAGGTTTCTGCTGCTTTTGGCTTTTGTTGTTGTTTACTGTGCCCTGTCCCCAGAGGTGGAGTCTACAGAGACAGTCTGGTTTCCTTGAGCTGCTGTGAGCTCCACCCAGTTCGAGCTTCCCAGAGGCTTTATTTACCTACTTAAGCCTCAGGAATGGCGGGCGCCCCTCCCCCAGCCTCGCTGCTGCCTTGCCTCGAGATCGTAGACTGCTGTGCTAGCAATGAGGGAGGCTGCATGGGTGTGGGAGCCTCCCGGCCAGGTGTGGGATATAATCCTGGTGTGCCTGTTTGCTTAAAGCGCAGTATTGGGGTGGGAGTTACCCGATTTTCCAGGTGTTGTGTGTCTCAGTTCCCCGGGCTAGTAAAACGGATTCCCTTTCCCCTTGCGCTTCCCAGGTGAGGCGATGCCTCGCCCTGCTTCAGCTCCCAGTGGTCGGGCTGCAGCAGCTGACCAGCACCGATTGTCCAGCTCTCCCTAGTGAGATTAACCCAGTACCTCAGTTGAAAATGCAGAAATCACTGGTCTTCTGTGTCCCTCGCGCTGGGAGTTGGAGACTGGAGCTGTTTCTATTCGGCCATCTTGCTCCCCCCCCCCGCCCCCCGTTTCAAGTCTTTTTTATTAATCCTAACATTTCAGTGTCTGCATCTGAATATCAGAAACCACATTACTGACTTCAATATTTTTTAGGCTTTTAAAAAATACATCCTTTCATTTCCACTGAAAAATTGGGAATTCTCACAGTAAGGCATATGAATGGGAAGAATGAGTCCTTCTGCAACACTAAAAAGTATTCCTATCATTTATATCATCACATATATGTAAATATACATATATAGTTTTACTATTGTCTAATGAATATTGCCTAATTCTCTAATTAACAGACTTATGAAAAAGCCTCTTCTTTATTAAATAAAATATACTTATTCAAATTGGTAATATAAATATTTTACAGTGTATTATCATCTAAGTAAATGATAAATTATCAACCTGTTTATATATTTTATATGAATTGAAGGCTGAGAGGGTTTGTTAACAATTTATTTTGAAAAAAATCTAGATATGTTTTAAAATAAGGTCAAATTGTCCAGTTTATACAAATTGTCCAGTAGTCTCATAATTCTTTTCCATTTTATATTAAATTTTTATTTCTATGTTATTTGTAAAAATTTTCTTATTAGATATTTGAATTCTAAATGTTGAATTGTATTTCCTGTTGAATGCAACTATTGATCTCCATACCTTGTTGAATACTTGATATGCAAAATACTTCCATTCCTGTAACCCAGTTACGTATGTTTTGAATCTATCTTTTTTGAAGGAGTTTCTTTGAGTTTCAGATTTTTCCTTTTACTTGCACTTCAACATTTAGTCAATATTCATTAAATTTCTATTTTTTAAATTATACTTTATGTTCTAGGGTACATGTGCACAATGTGCAGGTTTGTTATATATATATATATGTGTGCCATGTTGGTGTGCTGCACCCATTAACTCGTCATTTACATTAGATATATCTCCCAATTCTATCCCTCCCCCTTCCCCCTACCTCACAACACTCTAATTCTCAGATTTTTGTGTTAAAATCACCCAGTGCATTTTGTGTTCACAATATATATTTGCTTTTTCAAATATAGAAAAACCTACTTGGGAAATGATTAAATTCTATTTTGTTTAAAATTCACTGAATAATTTTTCCCAGTCAGAGACATTAAGTTTAGCTATTAAGACTAATTAAAAACTGACTGTCAGTCATGGTTGCTTATTATCTGGTTTTCATTGTAAAAAATCAGTTTCCCCAGCTTCCAGTTCTGAGGTATTTGCCTTAAATACATAGCACTGTGGTTGGTCCTAAGCTGTTGTGCTGCCCTCATACAGTGCATATGAACATTAACATGTTCACCAGTAACACACTGCCCTCACAGTGCAGCCATTCAAATCATGGTGAGGCTTTGTAAGAATGAATTTAAAAGCATTTTAAAAGGAATATTTAGTTAGTAAACAAATCCAAAGATATGTTGACATATCCCTCCTATATCTCTTTAGATAGGTTTCTCCCATAAACCCTAATTACTAAATCTCATAATCAGTGAGTCCTCAAATGTAACACTGGGATGGGCACATAGTAGGTTTCAATAAATATTGTTTTGTGAAAAAATAAATGAATGAACTGTTATATTCCTTATAAGCAAACAAACAAAAACCTAAACAAAGCTGGGAGGAAAAATACATAACCATCAGAATTATATCCACTCCCCAAAATATCTTCACATTGTGTTAAAACTAGGATTGAGTCCTCTATTTCACTGAGGAGTGGCTTCCATGCTCATGGATAGGAAAAATCAATATCGTGAAAATGGTCATACTGCCCAAGGTAATTTATAGATTCAATGCCATCCCCATCAAGCTACCAATGAATTTCTTCACAGAATTGGAAAAAACTGCTTTAAAGTTCACAGGGAACCAAAAAAGAGCCCGCATCGCCAAGACAATCCTAAGCCAAAGGAACAAAGCTGGAGGCCTCACGCTACCTGACTTCAAACTATACTACAAGGCTACAGTAACCAAA
>NW_020260945.1:0-3750 GCF_003255815.1 Theropithecus gelada
TAAGGCCAGCAAGTAGATCCACGAAATACAGATGTAACTCTGTGAGATGAATTAACAGAACACTAAGCAATTTCTCAGAAACCTTCTTTCCGTATTTCATCTGAGGATATTTCCTTTTTCACCATAGCCCACTATGGGCTTCCAAATATCACTTTGTGAATTCCACAAGAACTGTCTTAGCGAAAGGCTTCTTGAGGGGAAAGCTGTAACTCTGTGAGATGATTTCACAGACAACAAAGAAGTTTCTCAGAAAGCTTCTTTCTCTTTGTTATCAGAGGATATTTCCTTTGGCTCTATAGTCTTCAAAGGGATCCGAAATATCTGTTCTTAGATTCCACAGAAATAAGGCTAGCAAAGAGATCCACGAAATACAGATGTAACTCTGTGAGTGGAAGTCACACATCACAGAGCAGTTTCTCAGAAACCTTCTTTCCAGATTTCATCTGAGGATATTTCCTTTTTCACCATAGCCCTCTATGGGCCTCCAAATATCACTAAGCCAATTCCTCAAGAACTGTCTAGCGAAAGGCTTCTTGAGGGGAAAGCTGTTACTCTGTGAGATGATTTCACAGAACATAAAGAAGTTTCTCAGAAAGCTTCTTTCTCTTTGTTATCGAAGGATATTTCCTTTGGCCCTATAGTCTTCAAAGGGATCCGAAATATCTGTTCTCAGATTCCACAGAAATAAGGCTAGGAAGGAGATCCACGATATACAGATGTAACTCTGTGAGATGAATTAAAAGAACACTAAGCAGTTTCTCAGAAAGCTTCTTTCCAGATTTCACCTGAGAATATTTCCTTTATCACCATAGCCTTCTAAGGGCTTCCAAATATCACTTTGCCAATTCCACAGGAACCGTCTTACCGAAAGGCTTCTTGAGGGGAAAGCTGTAAGTCTGTGAGATGATTTCTCAGAACACAAAGAAGTTCCTCAGAAAGCCTCTTTGTCTTTGATATCAGAGGATATTTCTTTGGCCCTGTAGTTTTCAAAGGAATCCGAAATATCTGATCTAAGATTCCACAGAAATAAGGCTAGCAAAGAGATCCACGAAATACAGATGTAACTCTGTGAGTGGAAGTCAGACATCACAGAGCAGTTTCACAGAAAGCTTCTTTCCACATTTCATCTGAGGATATTTCCTATTTCATCATATCCCTCTATGGGCTTCCAAATATCACTTTGCCAATTCCACAAGACCTGTCTTAGCGAAAGGCTTCTTGAGGGGAAAGCTGTAACTCTGTGAGATGATTTCACAGAACACAAAGAAGTTTCTCAGAAAGCTTCTTTCTCTTTGTTATCGGAGGATATTTCCTTTGGCCCTATAGTCTTCAAAGGGATCCGAAATATCTGTTCTCAGATTCCACAGAAATAAGGCCAGCAAAGAGATGCACGAAATACAGATGTAACTCTGTGAGTGGAAGTCACACATCACAGAGCAGTTTCTCAGAAGGCTTCTTTCCAGATTTCATCTGCGGATATTTCCTTTTTCACCATAGCCCTCTATGGGCTTCTAAATATCTCTTTGTCAATTCCACAGGAACTGCCTTAGCGAAAGGATTCTTGACGGGAAAGCAGTAACTCTGTGAGATGATTTCACAGAACACAAAGAAGTTTCTCAGAAAGCTTCTTTCTCTTTGTTATCGGAGGATATTTCCTTTGGCCCTATAGTCTTCAAAGGGATCCGAAATATCTGTTCTCACATTCCACAGAAATAGGGTTAGCAAAGAGATCCGCGAAATACAGATGTAACTCTGTGAGATGAATTAACAGAACACTAAGCAGTTTCTCAGAAAGCTTCTTTCCAGATTTCATCTAAGGATATTTCCTTTTTCACCATAGCCCTCTAAGGGCTTCCAAATACCACTTTGCCAATTCCACAAAACAGTCTTAGCGAAAGGCTTCTTGAGGGGAAAGCTGTAACTCTGTGAGATGATTTCACAGAACACCAAGAAGTTTCACAGAAAGATTCTTTCTCTTTGTTATCGGAGGATATTTCCTTTGGCCCTGTAGTCTTCCAAGGGATCCGAAATATCTGTTCTCAGATTCCACAGAAATAAGGCTAGCAAAGAGATCCAAGAAATACAGATGTAACTCTGTGAGATGAATTAACAGAACACTAATCAGTTTTTCAGAAAGCTTCTTTCCAGATTTCATGGGAGGATATTTCCTTTTTCACCATAGCCCTCTATGGGCTTCCAAATATCACTTTGCCAATTCCAAATGAACTGTCTTAGCGAAATTCTTCTTGCGGGGAAAGCTGTAACTCTCTGAGATGATTTCACAGACAACAAAGAAGTTTCTCAGAAAGCTTCTTTCTCTTTGTTATCGGAGGATATTTCCTTTGGCCCTATAGTCTTCAAAGTGATCCGAAATATCTGTTCTCACATTCCACAGAAAGAAGGCTAGCAAGGAGATCCACGAAATACAGATGTAACTCTGTGAGATGAATTAACAGAACACTAAGCAGTTTCTCAGAAACCTTCTTTCCGTATTTCATCTGAGGATATTTCCTTTTTCACCATAGCCCTCTATGGGCTTCCAAATATCACTTTGCCAATTCCACAAGAACTGTCTTAGCGAAAGGCTTCTTGAGGGGAAAGCTCTAATTCTGTGAGATGATTTCACAGAACACCAAGAAGTTTCTCAGAAATCTTCTTTCTCTTTGTTATCGGAGGATATTTCCTTTGGCCCTACAGTCTTCAAAGGGATCCGAAATATCTCTTCTCAGATTCCACACAAATAAGGCTGGCAAAGAGATGCTCGAAATACAGATGTAACTCTGTGAGATGAATTAACAGAACACGAAGCAGTTTCTCTAAAAGTTTTTTCCATATTTCATCTGAGGATATTTCCTTTTTCATCATAGCCCTCTATGGGCTTCCAAATATCAGTTTGCCAATTCCACAAAAACTGTCTTAGCGAAAGGCTTCTTCGGGGAAAGATGTAACTCTGTGAGATGATTTCACAGAACACAAAGAAGTTTCTCAGAAAGCTTCTTTCTCTTTGTTATCGGAGGATATATCCTTTAGCAATATAGTCTTCAAAGGGATGCGGAATATCTGTTCTCAGATTCCACAGAAATAAGGCTAGCAAAGAGATCCACGAAATACAGATGTAACTCTGTGAGATGAATTAACAGAACACTAAGCAGTATCTCAGAAATCTTCTTTCCATATTTCATCTGAGGATATTTCCTTTTACACCATAGCCCTCTATGGGCTTCCAAATATCACTTTGCCAGTTCCAAAACAACTGTCTTAGCGAAAGGCTTCCTAAGGGGAAAGCTGTAACTCTGTGACATGATTTCACAGAACACAAGGAAGTTTCTCAGAAAGCTTCTTTCTCTTTGTTATCGGAGGATATTTCCTTTGGCCCTATAGTCTTCAAAGGGATCCGAAATATCTGTCCTCAGATTCCACAGAAATAAGGCTAGGAAGGAGATCCACGAAATACACATGTAACACTGTGAGATGAATTAACAGAACACTAAGCAGTTTCTCAGAAAGCTTCTTTCCGTATTTCATCTGAGGATATTTCCTTTTTCACCACAGCCCTCTATGGGCTTCCAAATATCCCTTTGCCAATTCCACAAGAACTGTCGTAGAGAAAGGCTTCTTGAGGGGAAAGCTGTAAGTCTGTGAGATGATTTCACAGAACACAAAAAAGTTTCTCAGAAAGCTTCTTTCTCTTTGTTATCGGAGGATATTTCCTTTGGCCCTATAGTCTTCAAAGGAATCGAAATATCTGTT
>NW_020260946.1:0-3749 GCF_003255815.1 Theropithecus gelada
AAAAAAAAAAAAAAAAAAAAAAAAGTGCTGGGCGCGGTGGCTCATGCCTGCAATCCCAGCACTTTGGGAGGCCAAGGCGGGCGGATCACGACGTCAAGAGATCGAGACCATCCTGGCTAACACGGTGAAACCCCGTCTCTACTAAAAATACAAAAAAAATTAGCCGGGCATGGTGGCGGGCGCCTGTAGTCCCAGCTACCCGGGAGGCTGAGGCAGGAGAATGGCATGAACCCGAGAGGCGGAGCTTGCAGTGAGCTGAGATCGTGCCACTGCACTCCAGCCTGGGCGACAAAGCAAGACTCTGTCTCAAAAAAAAAAAAAAGGGCTGGGTGCAGTGGCTCACAGCTGTAATCTAAGCACTTTGGGAGGCCGAGGCGAGCGGATCATGAGGTCAGGAGTTCGAGACCAGCCTGGCCAACATGGTGAAACCCCGTCTCTAGTAAAAATATAAAAATTAGCCAGGCGTGGTGGTGGGTACCTGTAATCCCAGCTACTCAGGAGGCTGAGGCAGGAGAATCACTTGAACCTGGGAGATGGAGGTTGCAGTAAGCTGAGACCGTGCCATTGCATTCCAGCCTGGGTGACAGAGCGAGACTCCATCTTTAAAAAAAAAAAAAAAAGAAAAAGTGTCCCCTCAGAGAGCTGTGTGAGAATATGTCAAGTAGGAGCGTCTTATAATGAACGGCCATGGGGTAGAGATTACTACTCAGGGAAGAATTCAAGAAGAGTCCATTGTCCCTCGGGAGGGCGGACAGACAGCGGGTGGGAAGGCTGTGTGAGCCAGCCGGAGCCTCAGCTGTCCTAACAGGAAATCAGCAGGCACCATCCGAACCAGACCCATCAAGAAATAGCAGCATAAGCAAGTTACTTAGAAATGTGGAGGCCAGTGCCAGAGAAAACAGCTAAAACTTGAAAGTGGCTGCTTCAGAGGGGCGGAGAGGCTTGGAGAAGGGTGTGTGCATGTGTGTTTATGTTTGCAGAACCATATACATGTCATACTGTGATTAAAAATAACTTAATGTGAGTTTCTAAAACTTAAACACGGGCCTTTTGGGAAGCATTTAATCTGCTTTCTCTGAGTTGGCAGGTTTCTAGGAAGAAACAGTAGCCATTTTTGTTTTGGTTTGGGTTTTTGAGAAAGGATATCTCTCTGTCACCCAAGCTGGAGTGCAGTGGCACAGTGACAGCAGTTATAGCTCACTGCACCCTCAACCTCCCTGGTTCAGGTGATCCTCCCATCTCAGCCTCCTAAGTAGTTGGGACTACAGGTACACACCACAACGCCCAGTTAATTGTTTGTATTTTTAGTAGAGATGGGGTTTTGCCATGTTGCCTAGGGTGGTCTCAAACTCCTGGATCCAAGCGATTCTTCTGCCTTGGCCTCTCAAAGTGCTGGGATTCCAGGCATGAGCCACTGTGCCCAGCCACCAGTAGCGTTTTTTGGTTTTTTTTTTTATAAGACAGAGTTTTGCTCTTGTTGCTCAGGCTGGAGTGCAGTGGCACGATGTCGGCTCACCGCAATCTCCTCCTCCCGGGTTCAAGCGATTCTCCTGCCTTGGCGTCCCGAGTAGCTGGGATTACAGGCATGCGCCACCACACCTGGCTAATTTTGTATTTTTAGTAGAGACGGGGTTTCTCCATGTTAGTCAGGCTGGTCTCTAACTCCCGACCTCAGGGATCCACCCGCCTCGGCCTCCCAAAGTGCTGAGATTACAGGCGTGAGCCACTGTGCCAAGCCTTTTTTTTTTCCCCCCGGCAAGGTCACATATTTTATTTTCCTTTTTTTTTTTTTTACTATTATTATTATACTTTAAGTTCTGGGATATCTGTGCAGAATGTGCAGGTTTGTTACATAGGTATACACATGCCATGGTGGTTTGCTGCACCCATCAACCCATCCCCATCATCTACATTAGGTATTTCTCCTAATGTCATCCCTCCCCTAGCCCCTAACCCCCTAATTTTTGTATTTTTAGTAGAGACGGGGTTTCACTGTGTTGGCCAGGCTAGTCTCGAACTCCTGACCTCATCATCTGCTTGCCTCGGCCTCCCAAAGTGCTGGGATTACAAGCGTGAGCCACCGTGCCTGGCCTAATTTTTGTATTTCTAGTAGAGACGGGATTCTACCATGTTGGCAAGGCTGGTCTTGAACTCCTGACTTCAAATGATCCACCCACCTTGGCCTCCCAAATTGCTGGGATTACAGGCGTGAGCCACCGCACCTGGCCAAGATGTTTTTGCTCTTTCTGGGTGTTTTGTTCAACACTTTTTTTTTTTTTTTTTTTTGAGACGGAGTCTAGCTCTGTCGCCCAGGCTGGAGTGCAGTGGCCGGATCTCAGCTCACTGCAAGCTCCGCCTTTCCGGTTCACGCCATTCTCCTGCCTCAGCCTCCCGAGTAGCTGGGACTATAGGCGCCCGCCACCACGCCCGGCTAGTTTTTTGTATTTTTTAGTAGAGACGGGGTTTCACCGTGTTAGCGAGGATGGTCTCGATCTCCTGACCTTGTGATCCGCCCGTCTCGGCCTCCCAAAGTGCTGGGATTACAGGCTTGAGCCACCGCACCCAGCCTCAACACATTTTTATTTCGGGTAGGTGCTGGAGACAAAAAGTGAATAGAAGATGCGGTATCTGATTTGAAGTAGAAAGGTGAGGAAGGAATAATTCAGTGTGCCGGGGCTGTCCTGGAAGCACAGCTGCGCTCTGGGAGGCAGAGGAGAGCGCCCCACTGCCTGAGCTGGGCATCACCCAGGAGGCCTTGAAGGCCAGGTGTGGGTGTGCCTGCTGGGCGGGAGCATGGGGACATTCCATGGAGCACAGGGGCCCAGGTGAGAACCAAGGCGTGTGTGCAAAATGATGAACAGAGAGAAGAGTTCATGGTAGGGAGAAAGAAGGCTGTTTAGGATTGTGAAGATGTAAAAGGAGATCTGGGCTTTATCCTGGAGACACTGGGGAGCCATGGTAGGTCTTTGAGCAGGGGAGTGACTTCCCACTTGGCCTCTCATGCAGCAGAGAGCAGAATGGATTGGCAGATTGGCTTAGGGAGAGACCAAAACATCAGGCGGGGTAGGAGGAGCAGCAGGAAAGCTGTTAGGGTGGTCTCGGAGGGATGGGGGACCTGCATGAGGAAGATGAGGAGTGGAGCTAAGCAGGAGGAAGGGAGCTACCAGGCTTGCAAGGCTCATTGGATGTGGAAAGAGAGTCCTGTGCTTCTTGCTATAAACGTGTGTGTGAGTGTGTGTGTGTGTGTCTTTGTGTCTGTGTGAGACAGTCTCACTCTGTCACTCAGACTGGAATGCAGTGGTGCCATCTTGGATCACTGCAGCCTCAACATCCTGGGCTCACGGGATCCTCCCACCTCAGCCTCCCAAGCAGCTAGGATTGCAGACCTGCGCCACCACAGCCGGCTAATTTTTTTTCACTTTTTTTTTTTTTTTTTTTAAGACGGAGTTTCGCTCTTGTTGCCCAGGCTGGAGTACAATGACGCGATCTCAACTCACTGCAGCCTCCGCCTCCTGGGTTCAAGTGATTCTCCTGTCTCAGTCTCCTGAGTAGTTGGGATTACAGGCATGCACCACCACACCCGGCTAATTTTGTATTTTTGGTAGAGATGGGGTTTGTCCATGTTGGTCAGGCTAGTCTCGAACTCCCAACCTCAGGTGATCTGCCTGCCCCGGCCTCCCAAAATGCTGGGATTACAGGTGTGAGCCACTGTGCCCAGCCTTTTTTTTTTTTTTTTTTTTTTTTTTTTT
>NW_020260947.1:0-3748 GCF_003255815.1 Theropithecus gelada
AAGAGGTCCTTTACATCCCTTGTCAGTTGGATTCCTAGGTATTTTATCCTCTTTGAAGCAATTGTGAATGGAAGTTCATTCCTGATTTGGCTCTCTGTTTGTCTGTTACTGGTGTATAAGAAAGCTTGTGATTTTTGCACATTGATTTTGTATCCTGAGACTTTGCTGAAGTTTCTTATCAGCTTAAGGAGATTTTGGGCTGAGACGATGGGGTTTTCTAAATATACAATCATGTCATCTGCAAACAGGGATAATTTGACTTCTTCTTTTCCTAACTGAATACCCTTGATTTCTTTCTCTTGCCTGATTGCCCTAGCCAGAACTTCCAACACTATGTTGAATAAGAGTGGTGAGAGAGAGCATCCCTGTCTTGTGCCAGTTTTCAAAGGGAATTTTTCCAGTTTTTGCCCATTCAGTGTGATGTTGGCTGTGGGTTTGTCATAAATAGCTCTTATGATTTTGAGATACATTCCATCAATACTGAATTTATTGAGCGTTTTTAGCATGAAGGGCTGTTGAATTTTGTCAAAGGCCCAGAAAAGGCATTTCTATGCCAGTCTAGTGTTTGACAGCACCTGTTTCCTCACATAGTCAACACTCTATAGTATCAACATCTTTCATGTTTTCCAATATACTGATCAAAAATAATATTTCTTTGTTCCTTTAATTTGCATACCATTATAAATGTTTATTGACCATTTTTCTTTCTTCCACTGAGAATTATCTGTTTATATGTTTTCTCATTTTTCTATTGAAACATTAGCCAGACTAGACTATATATGCTGCACCAGTAAATTAATCCTAAAATCTCAATATCTTAACACAATGAAAGTTTATTTCTTGCTCACACTATGTGTCCACTGTGAGTCATCGGGGTGCTCTACGGATAGTGACTCAGAGGAAGCCACATTGATAGAGGTCCACCACCGCATATCCAAATCATACAGACTCCTTAGCAGAGCAAAACTAAGAGAATTGCTTGTGGGTTTCTTTTGCCTTAACCCAGAAATAACACACATCACTCAAATTCATATTTCTTTGGACAGAAGTAGTTATGTATTCACACCAAACTGCAGAGAGTGAGAAATGTAAGTTTTTGTATGCAATATTTGGTAAACATGACTGTCTCTACCACAACTTGGAATATTTATAATTTCCATATTGACTTATTGAAATCCCTTGTATTATATGAATAGTAATCTTGTCTGCTGTGCATACAGCCCTCCATATCTGTGGGTTCCACATGTGTGGATTCAATCCATCATGGATTTAAAATATTAGAAAAAAAATTGCAACAATAAGAAATAATACAAATAAACAGTACAGTATAGCAATTATTTATACAATATGTATGTTACCTTAGGGATTATAAGTAATCCAGAATTATTTAAACTGTACTGGAGGATGTGCATAGGTTATATATAAATACTATGCCATTCTATTACAGGAACTTGAGTATCATGGATTTTGGTATCCACAGGGGTCCTAGAAGCAAACCCCTGTGGATACATCATATAAATGTGTCAAATATTTTTTTCTAATCCTTGTGCTTCTCTTTTAACTTTTTTCATGGCATCATTTGTCACACGTATTTTCACTTTTATATAGTCAAATCTGTCCATCTTCTAATTTAGAGCATTGGGGATTCTATTTTGCTGAGGAAGGGTTATTTCATCCCCAAGATTACAAAAAATATTCTCCTGTATTTCTTGTTATAATTTTATAAATTTTTTCCTTTAAGATGTCCAAATACATTTGGAATCTATTTTTACATATGGTATTAGGTAGAGATCTAAATTTATTTTCTTTCAGTCAAATATACAATTGTCCCACAATTTTCTTTCTTGTCACATTCAAAAAGCTAAATGTCTTGTGTATAGGTTTGTGTCTGGATTCTACTCTGTTCCATCAGATGAATTGTTTCTTTCTCTACCAATACTACGTTATTTTAATTAACATAGCATTGTATGTTTTTCTGACTGGGAAGGAAAATCCACTCTCAATGTTTTCTTTTGTTTTATTTTTCAAAATTATTTCATTACTTTTGCACATTTTCTCTCCCTCGAAAACTTTGTAATAGATTTGCAAATTATGCATTCAACAAAGATCTAATATCCAGAATCTACAAGGAACTCAAACAAGTCATCAAGAAAGAAAACAAATAATCCCATTAAATCATGGTTAAATGGCATGAACATACTATTTGGGTTTTTTTGAGATAAGGTCTGGCTCTATGCAGTGGCGTGATCTTGGCTCACTGCAACCTTTGCCCCCGACGCTCAAGCCATCCGTCCACCTCAGCCTCCCAAATAGCTGAGACTACAGGCATGCATCACCATGCCTGGCTACTCTTTTTTGTATTTTTTTAATAGTGATGGGGTTTCACTATGTTGCCCAGACTGATCTCAAATTCGTGAGCTCCAGGAATCCGCACAACTTGGCCTCTCAAAGAGCTAGGATTACAGGTGTGAGCACCCATGCCAGGCTTACGAATAGATATTTCTTATAAAAAATATATACAAATGGCCAATAAACATATGAAAAAGTGCTCAACATCACCAATCATCAGAGAAATGCAAATTAAAACCACAATGAGATACCACCATACCCCAGCTGGTGCAGCCAATATTAAAAAGTCAAAAAGTAGTAGATACTGGTGCAGATGTGGTAAAAAGGGAATGCTTATACACTGCTGGTGGGAATGTAAATTACTACAACCTCTGTGGAAAATAGTACAAATATTTCTCAAAGAACTAAAGTAGATCTACCATTCAATCCAGCAATCCTACTACTGGCTATCTACCCAAAGGAAAACAAGTCAGCATGTCAAAAAGACACCTGCACACATATGCTTATCACAGCACAATTTACAATTGCAAAGATATTGAATCAACCTAAGTGCCCATCAACTGATGAATGGATACAGAAAATTTTATATATATGTGTTATATATACTCCATGAAATATTAGCAATAGAAAAGCATGAAATAATGTCTTTTGCAACAACTTGGATGGAACTGGAGGCCATTATTCTAACTGAAGCAACTCAGGAATCAAAAACCAAACATATATTCTCATTTGTAAGTGAGAGCTGAGCTACAGATATGCAAAAGCATACAGTTGGTATAACGAACATTGGAAACTCATAAGTGGGAAGGATGGGAATGGCGTAAGGAATGAAAAATTACCTATTAAGTTTAATATACACTACTCAGATGATGGGTGCACTAAAATCCCAGACTTCGCTTCACCACTATACAATTCATTGATGCAACGAAAACCACTGGTACCCCTAAAGCTATTGAAATAAAAAATTAAAATAAATGAAAAATAAAAATAAAAATAATCCCACTTTTTAAAAAGCTGAATAGTATTCCTATTGACATTTTGTGAGGATATATGGAATATGTGTATTAATTTAGGGAGAATCAACCTTTTTTTTTTAAATTTATTTATTATTATTATACTTTAAGTTGTAGGGTACATGTGCATAACGTGCGGGTTTGTTACATATGTATACTTGTGCCATGTTGGTGTGCTGCACCCATCAACTCGTCATTTACATCAGGTATAACTCCCAATGCAATCCCTCCCCCCTTCCCCCTCCCCATGATAGGCCCCGGTGTGTGATGTTCCCCTTCCCGAGTCCAAGTGATCTCATTGATCAGTTCCCACCTATGAGTGAGAACATGCGGTGTTTCGTTTTCTGTTCTTGTGATAGTTTGCTAAGAATGATGGTTTCCAGCTG
>NW_020260948.1:0-9410 GCF_003255815.1 Theropithecus gelada
TTGGTACCAGTACCATGCTGTTTTGGTTACTGTAGCCTTGTAGTATAGTTTGAAGTCAGGTAGCGTGATGCCTCCAGCTTTGTTCTCTTGACTTAGGATTGTCTTGGAGATGCGGGCTCTTTTTTGCTTCCATATGAACTTTAAAGCAGTTTTTTCCAATTCTGTGAAGAAACTCATTGGTAGCTTGATGGGGATGGCATTGAATCTATAAATTACCTAGGGCAGTATGGCCATTTTCACAATATTGATTCTTCCTATCCATGAGCATGGTATGTTCTTCCATTTGTTTGTGTCCTCTTTTATTTCACTGAGCAGTGGTTTGTAGTTCTCCTTGAAGAGGTCCTTTACATCCCTTGTACGTTGGATTCCTAGGTATTTTATTCTCTTTGAAGCAATTGTGAATGGAAGTTCATTCATGCTTTGGCTCTCTGTTTGTCTGTTACTGGTGTATAAGAATGCTTGTGATTTTTGCACAATAATTTTGTATCCTGAGACTTTGCTGAATTTGCTTATCAGCTTAAGGAGATTTTGGGCTGAGACAATGGGGTTTTCTAAATATACAATCATGTCATCTGCAAACAGGGACAATTTGACTTCTTCCTTTCCTAACTGAATACCCTTGATTTCTTTCTCTTGCCTAATTGCCCTAGCCAGAACTTCCAACACTATGTTGAATAGGAGTGGTGAGAGAGGGCATCCCTGTCTTGTGCCAGTTTTCAAAGGGAATTTTTCCAGTTTTTGCCCATTCAGTATGATATTGGCTGTGGGTTTGTCATAAATAGCTCTTATTATTTTGAGGTACGTTCCATCAATACCGAATTTATTGAGCGTTTTTAGCATGAAGGGCTGTTGAATTTTGTCAAAAGCCTTTTCTGCATCTATTGAGATAATCATGTGGTTCTTGTCTTTGGTTCTGTTTATATGCTGGATTATGTTTATTGATTTGCGAATGTTGAACCAGCGTTGCATCCCAGGGATGAAGCCCACTTGATCATGGTGGATAAGCTTTTTGATGTGTTGCTGAATCCGGTTTGCCAGTATTTTATTGAGGATTTTTGCATCGATGTTCATCAGGGATATTGGTCTAAAATTCTCTTTTTTTGTTGTATCTCTGCCAGGCTTTGGTATCAGGATGATGTTGGCCTCATAAAATGAGTTAGGGAGGATTCCCTCTTTTTCTATTGATTGGAATAGTTTCAGAAGGAATGGTACCAACTCCTCCTTGTACCTCTGGTAGAATTCAGCTGTGAATCCATCTGGTCCTGGACTTTTTTTGGTTGGTAGGCTATTAATTGTTGCCTCAATTTCAGAGCCTGCTATTGGTCTATTCAGGGATTCAACTTCTTCCTGGTTTAGTCTTGGAAGAGTGTAAGTGTCCAGGAAATTATCCATTTCTTCTAGATTTTCCAGTTTATTTGCGTAGAGGTGTTTATAGTATTGTCTGATGGTAGTTTGCATTTCTGTGGGGTCGGTGGTGATATCCCCTTTATCATTTTTAATTGCGGCGATTTGATTCTTCTCTCTTTTCTTCTTTATTAGTCTTGCTAGTGGTCTGTCAATTTTGTTGATCTTTTCAAAAAACCAACTCCTGGATTCATTGATTTTTTGGAGGGTTTTTTGTGTCTCTCTCTCCTTCATTTCTGCTCTGATCTTAGTTATTTCTTGCCTTCTGCTAACTTTCTAATGTGTTTGCTCCTGCTTCTCTAGTTATTTTAATTGCGATGTTAGAGTGTCAATTTTGATCTTTCCTGCTTTCTCTTGTGGGCATTTAGTGCTATAAATTTCCCTCTACACACTGCTTTAAATGTGTCCCAGAGATTCTGGTATGTTGTATCTTTGTTCTCATTGGTTTCAAAGAACATCTTTATTTCTGCCTTCATTTCGTGATGTACCCAGTAGTCATTCAGGAGCAGGTTGTTCAGTTTCCATGTAGTTGAGCGGTTTTGATTGAGTTTCTTAGTCCTGAGTTCTAGTTTGATTGCACTGTGGTCTGAGAGACAGTTTGTTAGAATTTCTGTTCTTGTACATTTGCTGAGGAGTGCTTTACTTCCAATTACGTGGTCAATTTTGGAGTAAGTACGATGTGGTGCTGAGAAGAATGTATATTCTGTTGATTTGGGGTGGAGAGTTCTATAGATGTCTATTAGGTCTGCTTGCTGCAGAGATGAGTTCAATTCCTGGATATCCTTGTTAACTTTCTGTCTCGTTGATCTGTCTAATGTTGACAGTGGGGTGTTGAAGTCTCCCATTATTATTGTATGGGAGTCTAAGTCTCTTTGTAAGTCTCTAAGGACTTGCTTTATGAATCTGGGTGCTCCTGTATTGGGTGCATATATATTTAGGATAGTTAGCTCTTCCTGTTGAATTGATCCCTTTACCATTATGTAATGGCCTTCTTTGTCTCTTTTGATCTTTGATGGTTTAAAGTCTGTTTTATCAGAGACTAGGATTGCAACCCCTGCTTTTTTTTGTTCTCCATTTGCTTGGTAAATCTTCCTCCATCCCTTTATTTTGAGCCTATGTATGTCTCTGCGTGTGAGATGGGTCTCCTGAATACAGCAGACTGATGGGTCTTGACTCTTTATCCAGTTTGCCAGTCTGTGTCTTTTCATTGGAGCATTTAGTCCATTTACATTTAAGGTTAATATTGTTATGTGTGAACTTGATCCTGCCATTATGATATTAACTGGTTATTTTGCTCGTTAGTTGATGCAGTTTCTTCCTAGCCTCGATGGTCTTTACATTTTGGCATGTTTTTGCAATGGCTGGTACCGGTTGTTCCTTTCCATGTTTAGTGCTTCCTTCAGGGTCTCTTGTAAGGCAGGCCTAGTGGTGACAAAATCTCTAAGCATTTGCTTATCTGTAAAGGATTTTATTTCTCCTTCACTTATGAAATTAGTTTGGCTGGATATGAAATTCTGGGTTGAAAATTCTTTTCTTTAAGAATGTTGAATATTGGCCCCCACTCTCTTCTGGCTTGGAGAGTTTCTGCCGAGAGATCTGCTGTTATTCTGATGGGCTTCCCTTTGTGGGTACCCCGACCTTTTTCTCTGGCTGCCCTTAAGATTTTTTCCTTCATTTCAACTTTGGTGAATCTGGCAATTATGTGTCTTGGAGTTGCTCCTCTCGAGGAGTATCTTTGTGGCGTTCTCTGTATTTCCTGGATTTGAATGTTGACCTGCCCTACTAGGTTGGGGAAGTTCTCCTGGATGATATCCTGAAGAGTGTTTTCCAACTTGGTTCCATTTTCCCCCTCACTTTCAGGCACCCCAATCAGACGTAGATTTGGTCTTTTTACATAATCCCATACTTCTTGCAGGCTTTGTTCATTTCTTTTTCTTCTTTTGTCTTTTGGTTTCTCTTCTCGCTTGATTTCATTCATTTGATCCTCAATCGCTGATACTCTTTCTTCCAGGTGATCGAGTCGGTTACTGAAGCTTGTGCATTTGTCATGTATTTCTCGTGTCATGGTTTTCATCTCTTTCATTTCGTTTATGACCTTCTCTGCATTAATTACTCTAGCCATCAATTCTTCCACTTTTTTTTCAAGATTTTTAGTTTCTTTGCGCTGGGTACGTAATTCCTCCTTTAGCTCTGAGAAATTTGATGGACTGAAGCCTTCTTCTCTCATCTCGTCAAAGTCATTCTCCGTCCAGCTTTGATCCGTTGCTGGCGATGAGCTGCACTCCTTTGCCGGGGGAGATGCACTGTTATTTTTTGAATTTCCAGCTTTTCTGCCCTGCTTTTTCCCCATCTGTGTGGTTTTATCTACCTCTGGTCTTTGATGATGGTGATGTACTGATGGGGTTTTGGTGTAGGTGTCCTTCCTGTTTGATAGTTTTCCTTGTAACAGTCAGGACCCTCAGCTGTAGGTCTGCTGGAGATTGCTTGAGGTCCACTCCAGACCCTGTTTGCCTGGGTATCAGCAGCAGAGGCTGCAGAAGATAGAATATTTCTGAACAGCGAGTGTACCTGTCTGATTCTTGCTTTGGAAGCTTCCTCTCAGGGGTGTACTCCACCCTGTGAGGTGTGGGGTGTCAGACTGCCCCTAGTGGGGGATGTCTCCCAGTTAGGCTACTCAGGAGTCAGGGACCCACTTGAGCAGGGAGTCTGTCCCTTCTCAGATCTCAACCTCCGTGTTGGGAGATCCACTGCTCTCTTCAAAGCTGTCAGACAGAGTTGTTTGCATCTGCAGAGGCTTCTGCTGCGTTTATTGTTTACTGTGCCCTGTCCCCAGAGGTGGAGTCTAGAGAGACAGGCAGGTTTCCTTGAGCTGCTGTGAGCTCCACCCAGTTGAAGCTTCCCAGCAGCTTTGTTTACCTACTTAAGCCTCAGCAATGGTGGGCACCCCTCCCCCAGCCTCTTCTGCTGCCTTGCCGGTAGATCACAGACTGCTGTGCTAGCAATGAGGGAGGCTCAGTGAGCGTGGGACCCTCCCGGCCAGGTGTGGGATATGATCTCCTGGTGTGCCCGTTTCCTTAAAGCACAGTATTGGGGTGGGAGTTACCTGATTTTCCAGGTGTTGTGTGTCTCAGTTTCCCTGGCTAGGAAAAGGGATTCCCTTCCCCCTTGCGCTTCCCAGGTGAGGCAATGCCTTGCCCTGCTTCAGCTCTGGCTGGTCGGGCTGCAGCAGCTGACCAGCACCGATCGTCCGGCCCTCCCCAGTGAAATGAACCCAGTACCTCAGTTGAAAATGCAGAAATCACCGGTCTTCTGTGTCGCTGGCGCTGGGAGTTGGAGACTGGAGCTGTTCCTATTCGGCCATCTTGCTCCGCCCCCTCTACTTTCCTTCTTATAATAACTTTTTATTTACCCACTGGTCATTTAGGAGCATATTGTTTAATTTCCATGTATTTGTATAGTCTCCAAAATTCCTGTTGTTATTGTTCTCTAGTTTTATTTCATTGTGGTCAGAGTAAATGTGTGATATTATTTCAATTTGTTTTGTATGTTTTAAGACTTGTTTTGTGACCTAATGTATGGCCTATTCTTAATAATCTATGTGCCATGTGTATTCTACCACCGTTGGATGAAATGTTTCATATATATATTCATTAGTTTTATTTAGTCCATAGGGCAGATTAAATTTGATGTTTATCTGTTGATTTTCTCTCTAAAATATTTGTGCAGTGCTGAAAGTATGATGCTGAATCTTCCAGGTATTATTGTATTGGGGCTAATCTCTCTCTTTAGCTTTAATAATATTTGCTTCATATATCTGGGTGCTCCAGTTGTGGGTGTCTATATTCTTACAGCTTTTATATGCTCTTGCTGAACTGACTCTTTTATCATTATATTTTTACTTGTCTCTTCTTATAGTTTTGGCCTTGAAACCTATTTTGCCTCGTATAAGTACAGTTACTCCTCCTATTTTTGGTTTCCATTGCCATGGATTATCTTTCTATATTTTTCTTTTATTTTCAGTCTATATATGTCTTTATAGGTGAAGTGTGTTTCTTGTAAGCAACAGATCAATGGGTCTTTTTTTTTCTTCATTGATTCAACCACTCTGTCTTTTGATTGGAGAGTTCAGTCTATTTCCATTCTATGTTATTATTGATTAGTAAGGCTTACTCCTGTCATTTTTGTTTTGTTTTGTTTTCTGGTCTTCCATTCTTGCCTTGCTTCCTTCTTATCTTCCTATGAGTGAAGGTGATTTTCTCTGGTGATATAATTTAGTTCTTTGCTTTTTATTCTTTGTGTGTCCATTGTATGATTTTTTTTTCATTTGATGTTATCATGAGGCTTGAAAACACTATCTTATAACCTACTATTTTAACCCAATTACAATTAAACACTGTCTATATAAACAAACAAGTAAGGAGAAAGCTAATGAAAACTCTATGTCTTAGCTGAATCTTCCTGGTTTTAATTTTTTTTTAATTTATATCTTATTCTACTATCTATGACTTTGAAAGTTGTTGTGGTATTTATTTTTTATTGGTTCATCATTTAGTCTTTCTGCTTAGGATAAGTTTAGTTTACCTTCTGGAGTTACAGTTTTATGGTATAATGTGTTTTTCTGTGTACTTACTATTACCAGTGAGTTTTGTTCCTTAAGGTGATTACTTATTGTTCACTAACATTCCTTAGTTTCTGATTAAAGTAACAACGTTAGCATTTCTTGTGGGATGTGTCTGGTGTTGATAAAATCCCTCAGCTTTTGTTTGTCTGGGAAATACTTTCTTCTTCATGTTTGAAGGGCTGGATATATTATTGTAGGGTAAAACGTTTTTTCCTTTAGCAATTTAAATATGTCTTGCCACTCACTCTGGACCTTTAAGGTTTAAATCAAAAAGTCTGCTGCCAGATGTATTGAGGCCCCATTTTATGTTATTTGTTCCTTTTATCTGACTGCTTTCAAGATTATTTCTTGACACTTCACCTTTGGGAATTTGATTATTAAATGGCTAAGGAAGTCTTCTTTAGGTTAAATTTGCTTGGTGTTCTATAACCTTCTTAAATGTGGATACTGATATCTTTCTCCTCGTTTGGGAAGTTCTCTGATATTATCCCTTTGCATTAACTTTCCATCCCCGTCTCTTTCTCTACCTTGTCTTTAAAGTTAATAACTCAGACTTGTCCTTTTGAGGCTATTTTCTATGTCCTGTAGGAGGCTTAACTCTTTTTTATTCTTTTTTCTTTTGTTTTCTCTCACTGTTTATTGCTAAACAGCCTGTCTTCAAGCTCACTAATTTATTACTCTGCTTTATTCGTTCTGATATTAAAAGACTCTGATGCAGTCTTCAGTATGACAATTGCATTTTTCACCCCCAGAATTTCTGCTTGATTTTTAAAAATTATTTTAATCTCTTTGTTAAATTTATGTGATATAATTCTAAATATCTTGTCTGTTTTATTTTGAATTTATTTGAGTTTCCTCAACAGTGATTTTTAATTCTCTGTCTGAAAGATTATGTATATTTGTTTCACCAGGATTGGTCCCTGGCAACTTATTTAGTGTTTTTTGTTTTTTTGGTGGTGTCATGTTTTCCTGAATTATCTTGGTATTTGTAGATGTTCATCTGTATCTGAGCATTGAAGAGTTAGGTATTTATTGTAGACTTCACTGCCTGGGTTTGTTTGTGCTGGTTTTTTGGGGAAGGCTTTCCAGATATTTGACATGACTTGAGTGTTGTTATCTAAACGCTGCTTCAAGGGGCATCTGAAGCTCAGTAATGCTGTGGTCCTTGCAGATTCACAGAGGTACTACCTTAATGGTCCTGGATATTATCTAGGAAAATCCTCTGGATTACCAGACAGAGATTATTGTTCTCTTCCCTTACTTTCTCCTAAACAGAGTATCTCTCAGTTCCGAGTCACCCAAAGCTTGGGGTGGAGTGACACGAGCACCACTGGGGCCACCACCACTATGACTGTGCTAGGGTCAGACATGTAGCCCGTACAGTACTAGGTCTCACCCAAGGCCTACTGTAACCACTCCTTGGTTACAGCTTGTGTTCACTTAAAGCTTGAGGGTACTACAATCACCAGGTGACAAAGTCAGTCAGGTTTGCAACCTTCCCTTCAGGGCAGTAAGTTTCCCCAGGCCCCAGGTGGGTCCAGAGTTTCTGTCCAGGTGTCAGGGATTAGAGGCAATACTGTAAAAGTCTTACTGTTGTTCTATTGTATTTCAGCTGAGCTAGGACTCAAACCACAAGGTTTTTTCCAACTCTTTCCTCCCCTTTCCAAAAGCAGAGAAGCCTCAACCATGGCCCCAAACACCACAAGCCCATGGGAAGTACTGCCAGACTATTGCCAATTCTTCCTTAAGGTACAAGGGTCCTTTTGTCAGCTTGTGATGAATGATGCCTGGCATGGGACTCACCCATCAGTGCAGTGGACTTCCTTATGGCCCAGGTCAGGTCACGTCCAGATATGCCATCCAAAAGTCAAGCCCTGGAATTGGGGACCCCAATGGTCCACTTGGTGCTCTACCCCACTGTGGCTTGCTGAGTCTGGCAAGTCTTAAAGGCTTATCCAAGGTCTTTGACTTAATGACCTGGGTATTGCTTCTGGTTATTCAGGGCCCAAGGGCTCTTCAGCTAATAAGTGTTGACTGCTGCCAGGACTGGGTTCTTCCCTTCAAAGCAGTGGGTTCCCTTGTGGTCCACAGCATGTCTGAAAATGTCATCCAAGAGCTAGGTCCAAGAACAGAGGCCTCATGACTCTGACCAATGCCTTCTCCTGCTATAGTTTACCTGGTATCCAAGATACAAGACAAAGTCCTCTCCACTCTTCTCTCTCCTCTTCTCAAGCAAAAGAAAGGTATCTCTTATGGAGCCACAAGTTGTGCAGCCTGGGATTAGGAGAGGGGTGATGCCAGCCTTCTCTTAGTTGCCACTGCTGGTGTCTCAGTAGATCACATTCACCCCAGTCCACTGTCTCTGGGCCCAATTCACCACTAAGACTTGCCTAAGAATTTCGGTCCTTGTGGCCTAAACTGCCTTTCAAATTTATTTGGACACCCAGAGCACTTTAGCTTGAGGTGACAAGATTGAAGGTAGCTCAAGTTCCATCAGCTGGAATCTGCATTTCCACTCTGTATAGGGCTGGTTTAAATGCTCACTCTGTGAGCAGGCCTCAGCTGAATTTGGTCCAGTTTCTCTTTCTGCTTTAAAAGGACAGCATTTCTCCACATCCTCTCCAGCACCTGTTGTTTCCTGACTTTTTAATGATCGCCATTCTAACTGGTGTGAGATGGTATCTCATTGAGGTTTTGATTTGCATTTCTCTGATGGCCAGTGATGCTGAGCATTTTTTCATGTGTCTGTTGTCTGTATGAATGTCTTCTTTTGAGAAATGTCTGTTCATATCCTTTGCCCACTTTTTGATGGGGTTGTTTGTTTTTTTCTTGTAAATTTGTTTGAGTTCTTTGTAGGTTCTGGATATTAGCCCTTTGTCAGATGAGTAGATTGCAAAAATTTTCTCCCATTCTGTAGGTTGCCTGTTCACTCTGATGGTAGTTTCTTTTGCTGTGCAGAAGCTCTTTAGTTTAATTAGATCCCATTTGTCAATTTCGGCTTTTGCTTCTGTTGCTTTTGGTGTTTTAGACATGAAGTCTTTGCCCATGCCTATGTCCTGAATGGTACTACCTAGGTTTTCCTCTAGGATTTTTATGGTATTAGGTCTAACATTTAAGTCTCTAATCCATCTTGAATTAATTTTCGTATAAGGAGTAAGGAAAGGATCCAGTTTCAGCTTTCTACTTATGGCTAGCCAATTTTCCCAGCACCATTTATTAAATAGGGAATCCTTTCCCGATTTCTTGTTTCTCTCAGGTTTGTCAAAGATCAGATGGCTGTAGATGTGTGGTATTATTTCTGAGGACTCTGTTCTGTTCCATTGGTCTATATCTCTGTTTTGGTACCAGTACCATGCTGTTTTGGTTACTGTAGCCTTGTAGTATA
>NW_020260949.1:0-3746 GCF_003255815.1 Theropithecus gelada
ACCAGCTTCTGTATCTGACCCACCTACCTCCCAGCATAGACAGACCTGGAAACAGCCAAAAGTCAGACTTCAAAGGCTGATTCCATATGGCATGGTGTGAGGTGCTGTCTGATTTTGGTTATTGTCAGCAACAGACTGTGAGAAAAGAAAATCCAGAGGCAAGTGGTTCTTTAAGTTGATGATCCCAGATAACCTCTGTAGGGAGGTGGGGAAGTGAATGAGGAAAGAGATGGAATCCAATCTATGATGCATTGCCAAGCGAGTGTCCACTGTGGACAACTGGAGCTGGGAAACTCAAGGAAACAAGGACAATACAGTGCTCAGGGGCATCCCATCTGAGTGGCAAGGGAGCTGCAGTATTTATCCACCAGCTTCCACTTGTCATTGGTTGAAGGCTCTTGCAAGGAGTTGTTTATTCCCTGTGACTTTGACCTGCTGCACACAAGGGCAGAGTAGTCTCTTGTGACCAGACAAACGCCTTAGGCCGGGCCCTACAGATGCTGGAAGTGGAAGTCAGGCTGGCATGACCAGGAAGTGGGAATATGGGTGAGACACTGACAGCATCTGCTGCAAGGGCTCTGTGCCTGGAGTTATCGTGGGACATCGGGCTGCTGTAGGACAAATATTGAAAGATGAGTCGTGGAAGGTTTTTAAGGTCCAAGCCGGCTGCAAACAAGTTTGTTAAGTATTGGAGCTGGATAAAAAGTGGGAGCCCTGCATGAGATCCAGAAGATTGTCCAGGACCAAGAAGTCCAAAGGGAGGAGCCAGGGCGGGTGTCGGGGAGGTGGTCTGGAGAATGGCAATGTTTGAGGCTGGCTTTTGTGCATCTCAGTGCGTGCAGTAATGGGCAAGCACAGGGCCAGGGCAGGGTCTATACAGGACCTTCTGCCACTGACCCAAGGCTGTGTGGGTGGGGCGTGAGGTTAGGGATGTGTGGGCTCACCTAGAGAGGAGTGTCCTTTCCTGGGTGCCAACCAGAGGAGGCTCACAAGATTCTTTTTCTTTCAGCTGTCATTCGCCTAGTCTGCAAGCCAGGAAATGTCCTCTCTCTAACCATGCTGGAAGGGTTTTTAAATTCGGAACTTAAGCATGATAAAAACTAGCTAACACTGATCTAGTAGGTGCCTAGACACTCGTTTGCACAGGAGGGGGCAGGTGCTCATAACTCTCATTTATTCACAGGGTCCTGATAAAACCATTTAACGAAGACCACTGGAGTTGAATCTGTTCTTTCTTAAACTTGGCCTTGCCCCATTCTGTGCGTCTGATCTATATATAGTGTTTCCATCTCCATCTTCTGATGGTTTGAGCAATACGGAGCTTCTGTTTTCCATCTGATTTCCCATGACTTTGAGTTCAGGTTTTTTTTTTTTTTTCCAGGACTACACAGATTTTATCAACTTTCCCCTATTGTCGTGTCTCACTCCTTTTGATAAAAATAACATTTCAGAATATAAAATTAATGTGTAAAATTATAGAAAGTGTCAAAAATATGGAAATACAGAAAAAAGGAACTAGGTATCACTCATAATTCCACTACCTGGAGGCAAGTGGTATAAATTTTTTGTGTTTTCATCTAAAGATTTTCCATGTCCTATACACTTTAAAAATCAATTTTATATTTTACTTTTGTTCATAGAACACTACGTTGTGAGGATTTTCTGAATGTTGATACAAACTCATCAAAGCATTCCTTCTTCCATGGAATGGCTGCATTAAATTAACTTTAATATTCCTATCCTATTATGCATTTAGCCTAGCTGCCCACACTCTGATGCTACAATAACATTGTGCTCAGCCTAATGTTCATAAGTCTCTAACCACATGTCTAACAATTTTCTTTGGATTGTTTCTAGAAGTGAATAACTAGGCTGGGCAATAGAAACGTTTTAGAACTCTGGGCAAATACTGCAAAATTGCATCCATTGCATAAGAATGTGAATTTCGTAATTCTCCTTCTCATTTGGGATGCTAAGGTTAAAAATTAACATAACACTGCCAGTTTCATAAGCCTTCCCCACCAACAAGAAGCACATCAGCCTGTTTTAATCTGCATGTCTTTCATGACTAGCCCTCTCCTTGTCTCTGCTTCTCTTATTGTGCCGAATTGTCATTACCCAAATCTGTGCCCTACTTTCCTCTGAAGACTTGTGCTGTGATTGTAAGAATTGTATAAATATCAATGGCTTTAACCAAAGAGTTTTACAAAGTACGTTTTGGGCAGCATGCTGCCTATAATAAGTTATATCATTCCCAAAAGCTCTTTCTTCTATGGTTGGCTCTGAGTTTCTTTGGAAAATGTTCAGGGGGCAAAGGCGAGGTCAAACCCTCCCTTTAGCAAGTTTTGCTTGACCTTGAGGCAGCCATTTAACAGGTGGATTACAGAGCCACAGAAGGATGGCATCTTCCCAAGCACATTTCCTGCTGAGCCGAGGGTGCAGTGAAGGAGACTGACAAAGATGAGTGAATAGATTCTTCTTCATTCTCACACTGAAATGACATGTGTGGGTGCGGCATGAGGTTAGGGCTGGGTGAGCTCCCATTGTTAAATCCTTTTGTGAATGAATATTTAAGGATCTTAAGAAATGATGGTTGGAGGTGGTGGCTTATGCCAATACTCTCAGCACTTTGGGAGGCTGAGGTGGGAGGATTGTGAGGGCCTAGGATTTCAAGACCAGCTTGGGCAACATAGTGAGATCCTGTTTATACAAACACATTTAAAAAGGAAATAATTATAGTAAAAAATACCGTATATAATATATGGTATATATACACTATAAAATACCATATATAATATCATCCCAAGTTTATATACGTGAAAGAGAGGTATGCTAAAATAAAAAAGAAGCATTCTCTGAGTGGTAGAGTTATGAGTGATATTTTAAATTTGATTGTTAAAATTCATTTTTAAATGATATAGGATATGGAAAAATTTTAGAAGGAATTACAAAAAATACAGCCCTTGCCTCAGGTAGTGGAATTATGAGTGACATCTAGTTTTGCTTTATGGGTTTCCATATTTTTGTCTTTTCTAATTATTCCTAGTTGTTTTTGTTTTATTTTCCAAATTTCTTACTGTACCCAAAGGGGAAGACGTTGTAAATTTTCTCCACCAGCCTGGCATTGCCCTGACTCTTTCCTTCTAAGTGTCACTTCTCAGTGGGTATCATGACCAGTGCAAAGTGCTGAGGCACAGGGCTGGGCGGCCCGCGAGGTAGCCCTGAAGGGGCAGCGGTGTGTGGCTCCAATGAGCCAATTATAGGGAAACTGGCCACTTCTTGTGGTTGGGGCAGGAGAGCTTTGTTGCTGGGATAGGAGGGCAGAGCAGAAGGAGAGAGGACAGGGGAGAGGCAAGGTCACCCTTGCTCAACCCCCTCTTTTCTCTGCCAGGACTTTAATGCCTTAACACCCTAACACTCCCAGGCCAGGCAGGCAGCAAGACACATGGGGACAGTGAGATATAAAGCAGTGAGCGCCACAGATTCCTGAGACACAAGAGGCAGATTGTTCCCTCTCTGCGTATGTTTGTATTTAAATAGCCTCACATTCAGACACGCAACTTGGATTTGCTTCAGTCTTCTCAGGATGGGTGAGAAAAACACTGGAAATGCTCAAAATGAGGCAAAACAGAAGACACTTGTCAGGGTGGAGATGGTGTCCAAGTGAATGAATGTGAGACTGTTATCAGTGAATTGCACCCAGTGTAACCAGATGTAGAGAGATTTTCTTCTGTGAGAATTCATCA
>NW_020260950.1:0-3745 GCF_003255815.1 Theropithecus gelada
TTCGCCACAGAGCTCAACGTCCACAGGGTCAACCTGCCTCCTCTGCCCCTCTGCGGGTGGACCCCCTGGTTGGCCCCCAGCCACCCTCGCTGAGGACAGCATCCGAGAGAGTGGGTTTTGTGCAAGGAGGATGGTCTCCTCCCTCTCCTGGTGTCTCCCGTGGCTCATTTTCTGGGAAATGGAGGCATGAAAGCAGAGTTCAAATAGCAATAAATGGTTTTTTTGCAATAACATACCGAAGTCCCCAGGACATCCTTCCCTGTGTGCTTCCTGGGCTGTGTCTGGGGGCCAGCTCTTTCCCTGGTGGCAGCCCTCTGATCTTGGGGATGAGAACAACTGTGAGTCCAACAGACATGGGCCAGGTCACCATGAGCCTCGGTTTCCTCGGTGGCCAGATGGGAGATGGTGGTGGAACTCTCTGGGCAGCTCCCTGCTCTCCCTGCTCAGAGCTTTTGCTGTAGGTCTCGTGCCGCCCTTGCCTTTAACCTTCAGGCCACTGTGCCTGGATGTGGGGGCTGCTAGTGTCCCTGTTCGCCATTGAAGAAATAGAGGCACAGAGAGGTTAGGTGTCTGGCCCACCGTCACACAGCAGGTAGGGGCGGAGACGCAGAGCCCAGTACACTGACCACCACAGCACCCTGCCAGCCTGCAGCCAGGAAGGTGTCCCCCATTAGGACCCAAGGTCAGCTCCTGGACCTCTCTTGTGGTGTCGGGAGAGCCACAGGCCAGTGAGGGTGGCCCCGGGGATCCCTCACTCAGTGTCCTCTGCTCCCAGACTTGGTTGGGCCGAGCCTGGCCAGTCCCACCTCTGGCCACTGGTCAGCACTGCGGGAAGTGAGGTGCAGGGATCTCCGCCTGTGTAGACGCTGCTACCCAGTATTGAAAGCCTTATCTGGGCTGCCCCCAGCCGTCCCCACATACCCCTCCCCTTCCGGCCCCCGGCCCTCATCCCAGTCCCAGGAATCCCTGGTTTTCCGTCTTAGAATCTCTGGGCCCCAGGAACACAGCTCACACGGTCTCTTTGCCAGTTTACAGCAGGGAAACCGAGGTTCAGAGACTGTGGGTGTCCCACGTGATTCTCGCATACACTGCTCTCCCAGGCCCCTCTTTTAAACACTTTAAATGAGGTGACGTTCACATCGCAAGCAATGAACTATTTGAACGTGAATAATGTGGTGGCATTTGTGCATTCACAGTCCTGTGCAACCACTCACGCCATCTAGTTTCAAAATGTATTCATCTCCCCAGAAGGAACCTCCCATCCTCACTAAGCTGTTACCCCTCCTTGGTATCCCCCAAGCCCCTCGTTTAATGGAAGGGGAATCTGAGGCCCGGAGAGAGACTTGCCAGTGGGCGGAGCTCTGATAATAAGGAATCAGGCAGCCATCTGCTGCTTCAGTCCTGGGTTGGTTTTCCACCCAGCAGAGGTGACAGAGCCAGGAGGTTCTGGGACCCCATGCTTGCAGCCAGAGCCCTGCCCCGAGCCTCCCCAGCTGGGGGCAGCAGAGAGGTTTCCAGAACGGGCCGCGGGGCTGGCGGGAAGCAGCGGGTCAGAGCTGCTGACAAACCTCACGTGGACCCCAGATCGCTGTCTCTGTGGGTTGGGCTTGGGAATTGGAGAGGAGGCTGCATGACTGGAAACGTGAAGACGGCACGGCCTGGCTGGAGGAGCGGGAAGTGCCCTCACGTTGACTGAAGACACAGACCTCCTGCCCGCTGGGACGGACCTGCAGCCATTCTTCTCGGGGTGGGGTCCGCAGGTCCGGGTTACTCTCAGCCCTCGACCTGCCTCAGAGTCCGGGGGTGTTTGGAACTGTGCTTTCACATCTCCACCCACCCTGGCTGGTGCCATGAGGGGCCTGGATCCTGGGATCCTGTTCCTCTTGGGCAGCAGAGACTGGGGGACCAGAGGAGATGATGGGTCTTCAAGCCCCACATTCAAACCCCAGCCCACTATGCACAGTCTGGGGGTTCGGGGTGAGGGAGTTGATTTCTGAGCCCCAGTTTTGTCACCACTAAAATGAGACCGACATACTGGGGCAGAGTGCCAGCCCCAGGGCTAACAGAGGCCTGTTTCCTACTGACAATACCTCTTACTCCTAGGAATAGCTCCAACAACCACACACTAGGGAACTCTCAACCCAGGCCAACTTGTCAGAGGCACGTGAACCAGAGCGACTCCATCTTGAATGTGGGCTGGGTAAAGGGAGGCTGAGACCTGCTGGGCCACATTTCCAGGAGGCTAGGCATTCTTCGTCACAGGATGAGATAGGAGGTCCCCACAAGATACAGGTCATAAAGACCTTGCTGATAAAGCAGGTCGCAGTAAAGAAGTCGACCAAAGCCCCAAACCCAAGATGGCCACGAGAGTGACCTCTGATTGTCCTCACGGCTCATTATATGCTAATTGTAATGCGTTAACTGCTACGAGGCACTCCCACCAGCACCAGGACAGTTTACAGATGCCATGGCAACATCTGGAGGTTACCCTACATGGTCTCGGAAGGGAGGGCAGAAACTCTCAGTTCTGAGAATTGCCCACCCCTTTCCTGGAACACTCATGAATAGTCCAACCCTTGTTTAGCGTATGATCAAGAAATAACCATGAAAATGGGCAACCAGCAGCCTTTGGGGCCACTCTGCCTATGGAGCAGCCATTCTTTTTTTTTTTTTTTTTTTTTTTGAGATGGAGTCTTGCTCTGTTGGCCGAACTGGAATGCAGTGGCATGATCTTGGCTCACTACAACCTCTGCCTCGTGGGTTCAAGCAATTCTCCTGCCTCAGCCTTCCTAGTAGCTGGGATTACAGGCACCTGCCACCACACCCAGTTAGTGTTTTGTATTTTAGTGGAGACAGGGTTTTGCCATGTTGGACCAGGCTGGTCTCGAACTTCTCACCTCAGGTGGTCCACCTGCCTCGGTATCCCAAAGTTATAGGATTACAGGAGTGAGCCGCTGCGCCCGGCGAGAGTAGCCATTCTTTTATTCCTTTTCTTTCCTAATAAAGTTGCTTTCACTTTATGGACTCGCCCTGAATTCTTTCTTCTGTGAGATCCAAGAAACCTCTCTTGGGGTCTGGATCGGGACCCTTTTCCAGTAACAAACTTGCTTAACCTCTCAAACCCCTCGTCTCTTCATCTGTAACCAAAGACAAAGCCTCCCCCGAGGTTCCAACAGTGAGGAGAGAACGCATGGGAAACGAGGGGCACAGAGTTGGTGTGCAGAACCAATATCCCAGACTGGGTGTCAAGCCACCGTCATTGGAAGTAATGTGATGCTCTCCCCTACAAGTTATGAGGAACAATATCACAGGGGGGTGTGTACCTTCTCCGGTAGTGGGAGTAGTATCATCATCTCTTTCTTTAGATGACAGGAACAGTATCACAGGGTGGGTGTACACCCCGTGTGTTTTTGGAAGCAATGTCATTCTCTCTTCTAGGTTTCATAATTCATATCACAGGCGGAGTGTACACCCCTTGTTATATTGGATGGAATGTCAACCTCTTTCAACCTGTATCTTTAGAACAATATCCCACGGGAGTTGTATCTCTCTTCAATATTGGTAGTAATACCATCTTCTCCTTTCCTGGATATAAGAAACAATATCACAGGAGGGGTGTACACCCCTTGCAATATTGGTAGTAATATCTCTCCCCTGTGATTATTAAGGACAAAATCCCAGGGTGGTTGTATGGTTCCTACTTTATTGGGAGTAATATCATCCACTCACCCCTTGGATATCAGCA
>NW_020260951.1:0-3745 GCF_003255815.1 Theropithecus gelada
TTCTCTTTTTTATCGGAGGATATTTCCTTTGGCCCTATAGTCTTCAAGGGTATCCGAAATATCTCTTCTCAGATTCCAAAGAAATAAGGCTAGCAAAGTGATCCACGACATGCAGATGTAACTCTGTGAGATCAATTAACACAACACTAAGCAGTTTCTCAGAAAGCTTCTTTCCAGATTTCATCTGAGGATATTTCCTTTTTCACCATAGCCCTCTAAGCGCTTCCAAATATCACTTTGCCAATTCCACAAGAACTGTCTTAGCGAAAGGCTTCCTGAGGGGAAAGCTGTAACTCTGTGAGATGATTTCACAGAACACTAAGAAGTTTCTCAGAAAGACTCTTTCTGATTGTTATCGGAGGATATTTCCTTTGGCCCTATAGTCTTCAAAGGGATCCGAAATATCTGTTCTCAGATGCCACAGAAATAAGGCTAGCAAAGAGATCCACGAAATACAGATGTAACTCTGTGAGTGGAAGTCACACATCACAGAGCAGTTTCTCAGAAAGATTCTTACTAGATTTCATCTGAGGATATTTCCTCTTTCACCATAGCCTTCTATGGGCTTCCAAATATCACTTTGCCAATTCCAGAAGAACTGACTTAGCGGAAGGCTTCTTGAGGGGAAAGCTGTAACTCTGTTAGATGGTTTCACAGAACACAAAGAAGCTTCTCAGAAAGCTTCTTTCTCTTTGTTATCGGAGTATATTTCCTTTGGCCCTATAGTCTTCAAAGGGATCCGAAATATCTGTTCTCAGACTGCACAGAAATAAGGCTACCAAAGAGATCGACGAAATACAGATGTCACTCTGTGTGATGAATTAACAGAACACTAAGCAGTTTCTCAAAAAACTTCTTTCCAGATTTCATCTGAGGATATTTCCTTTTTCACCATAGCCCTCTATGGGCTTCCAAATATCACTTTGCGAATTCCACAAAAACTGTCTTAGCGAAAGCCTTCTTGAGGGTAAAGCTGTATCTCTGTGAGATGATTTCACAGAACACAAAGAAGTTTCTCAGAAAGCTTCTTTCTCTTTGTTTTCGGAGGATAATTTCTTTGGCCCTATAGTCTTCAAAGGGATCCGAAATATCTGTTCTCAGATTCCACAGAAATAAGGCTAGCAAAGAGATCCACGAAATACAGATGTANTGTAACTCTGTGAGATGAATTAACAGAACACTAAGCAGTTTCTCAGAATGCTTCTTTCCAGATTTCATCTGAGGATATTTCCTTTTCCCCCATAGCCATCTATGGGCTTCCCAATATCACTGTGCCAATTCCAGAAGAACTGTCTTAACGAAAGGCTTCTTGAGGGAAAAGCTGTAACTCTGTGAGATGATTTCACAGAACACAAAGAAGTTTCTCAGAAAGCTTCTTTCTCTTTGTTATCGGAGGATATTTCCTTTGGCCCTATATTCTTGAAAGGGATCCGAAATATCTGTTCTCAGATGCCACAGAAATAAGTCTAGCAAAGAGATCCACGAGATACAGATGTAACTCTGTGAGATGAATTAACAGAACACTAAGCAGTTTCTGAGAAAGCTTCTTTCCAGATTTCTGCTGAGGACATTTCCTTTTTCAGCATAGCCCACTATGGGCTTCCAAATATCACTTTGCCAATTCCACAAAAACTGTCTTAGTGAAAGGCTTCCTGAGGGGAAAGCTGTAACTCTATGAGATGATTTCACAGAACACAAAGAAGTTTCTCAGAAAGCTTCCTTCTCTTTGTTATCGGAGTATATTTACTTTGGCCCTATAGGCTTCAAAGGGATCCGAAATATCTGTTCTCAGATTCCACAGAAATAAGGCTAGCAAAGAGATCCACGAAATACAGATGTAACTCTGTGAGTGGAAGTCACACATGACAGAGCAGTTTCTCAGAAAGCTTCTTACTAGATTTCATCTGAGGATATTTCCTTTTTCACCATAGCCCTCTATGGGCTTCCAAACATCACTTTGCCAATTCCAGAAGAACTGACTTAGCGAAAGGCTTCCTGAGGGGAAACCTGTAACTCTGTTAGATGGTTTCACAGAACACAAAGAAGTTTCTCAGAAAGCTTCTTTCTCTTTTTTTTCGGAGGATATTTCCTTAGGCCCTATAGTCTTCAAAGGGATCCGAAATATCTGTTCTCAGATTCCACAGAAATAAGGCTAGCAAGGAGATCCACGAAATACAGATGTAACTGTGTGGGATGAATTAACACAACACTAAGCAGTTTCTCAGAAAGCTTCTCTCCAGATTTCAGCTGAGGATATTTCCCTTTTCACCATATCCCTCTACGGGCTTTCAAATATCACTTTCTAATTCCACAAGAACTGTCTTAGCGAAAGGCTTCCTGAGGGGAAAGCTGTAACTCTGTGAGATGATTTTACAGAACACTGAGAAGTTTCTCAGAAAGATTCTTTCTGTTTGTTATCGGAGGATATTTCCTTTGGCCCTATAGTCTTCAAAGGGATCCGAAATATCTGTTCTCAGATTCCACAGAAATAAGGCTAGGAAAGAGATCCACGAAATACAGATGTAATTCTGTGAGATGAATTAACAGAACACTAATCAGTTTCTCAGAAAGCTTCTTTGCAGAGTTCTTCTGAGGATATTTCCTTTTTCACCGTAGCCCTCTATGGGCTTCCAAATATCACTTTGCCAATTCCACAAGAACTGTCTTATCGAAAGGCTTCCTGATGGGAAAGCTGTTAACTATTTGAGATGATTTCACAGAACATAAAGAAGTTTCTCAGAAAGCTACTTTCTCTTTGTTACCGGAGGATATTTCCTTGGGCCCTATATTCTTCAAAGGGATCCGAAATATCTGTTCTCAGATTCCACAGAAATAAGGCTAGCAAAGAGATCCATGAAATGCAGATATAACTCTGTGAGATGAATTAACAGAACACTAAGCAGTTTCTCAGAAAGCTTCTTTCCATATTTCAGCTGAGGATATTTCCTTTTTCACCATAGCTCTCTTTGTGCTTCCAAATATCACTTTGCCATTTCCACAAGAACTGTCTTAGCGAAAGGCTTCCTGAGGGGAAAGCTGTAACTCTGTGAGATGATTTCACAGAACACAAAGGAGTTTCTCAGAAAGATTCTTTCTCTTACTTTCGGAGGACATTTCCTTTGACCCTATAGTCTTCAAAGGGATCCGAAATATCTGTTCTCAGATTCCACAGAAATAAGGCTAGCAAAGAGATCCACGAAATACAGATGTAACTCTGTGAGTGGAAGTCACACATGACAGAGCAGTTTCTCAGAAAGCTTCTTACTAGATTTCATCTGAGGATATTTCCTTTTTCACCATACCCCTCTATGGGCTTCCAAACATCACTTTGCCAATTCCAGAAGAACTGACTTAGCGAAAGGCTTCTTGAGGGGAAAGCTGTAACTCTGTTAGATGGTTTCACAGAACACAAAGAAGTTTCTCAGAAAGCTTCTTTCTCTTTTTTTTCGGAGGATATTTCATTTGGCCCTATAGTCTTCAAAGGGATCCGAAATATCTGTTCTGAGATTCCACAGAAATTAGGCTAGCAAAGAGATCCACGAAATACAGATGTAACTCTGTGAGATGAATTAACACAACACTAAGCTGATTCTCAGAAATCTTCTTTCCAGATTTCAGCTGAGGATATTTCCTTTTTCACAATATCCCTCTACGGGCTTTCAAATATCACTTTCCAATTACACAGGAACTGTCTTACCGAAAGGCTTCCTGAGGGGAAAGCTGTAACTCTGTGAGATGATTTCAC
>NW_020260952.1:0-3744 GCF_003255815.1 Theropithecus gelada
AACAGTGGTAAAAGTGAATATTCTTGTCATCTTCCAGATTTTAGAGGAAAGATTTTTAGTTTTTCCCCACTTAGTATGAAACTAGCTGTGGGTCTGTCACATATGACTTATTATGTTGAAATACGTTCATCCCATACCCAGTTTTCAAAGGGTTTTTTATTATTAAAGAATATTAAATTTTATCAAATAATTTTTTAGCATAATGGAAATGATTATATGGATTTTTTCCTTCATTCTGGTTTTTTTGTTTTGTTTTTTGAGACAAAGTCTTCCTCTGTCACCCAGGCTGGAGTGCAATGGCATGATCTCAGCTCACTGCAACTTCTGCCTACTGGGTTCAAGCGATTCTCCTGCCTCAGCCTCCCAAGTAGCTGGAATTACAGATGCCCAGCACAGCACCTGGCTAATTTTTGTATTTTTAATAGAGATGGGGTTTTGCCACATTGGCCAGGCTGGTTTTGAACTCCTGACCTTAGGTGGTCCGCCCACCTCAGCTTCCCAAAGTGCCAGGATTACAGGCATGAGTCACTGCATCTGGCCCCTTCATTCTGATTATATGATATATCACATTGATTGATTTGCATGTTGAACCATCCTTGCATCCCTGGGATAAATTCCACTTGGTCATTATGAATTACCTATTTATGTATTGTTTAATTCAGTTTGCTAGTTTTTTTTGCAAATTTTTGCATCAATATTCTCAAATGTGGGCCTGTAGTTTGCTTTTTAAATGTATCTTTGTCTTGTTTTGATATCAGTGTAATCCTAGCCTCAAAGGATGAGTTTGGAAATGTTCTTTCTCTATTTTTCAGTCTGGTCCTATAGACTTTTTTTATTATGGCTTTAATTTTGTTACTTGTTATTGTTCTGTTCAGGTTTTGGATTTTTTTCTAATTCACTCTTGGTATGTTGTGTGTGTCTAAGAATTAATTTCCTCTCGGTTTTCTAATTTGTTGGCAAATAATTACTCATAGTAGCCACTAATGATCCTTTAATTTTCTGAAACGTTACTTGTAATGTCTCCTTTTTCACCTCTGATTTTATTAATTTGTATCTTCTCTGTTTTTTAGTTAGCCTGTCTAAATATTTGTCAATTGTTTTACTTTTCAAAAATTCAACTTTTTGTTTCGTTGATCTTTTGCATTTCTTCATTTTAGCTTTATTTATTTCCACTCTAATTTTTATTATTTCTTTTCTTTTAATTTTGAGTTTGGTTTGGCCTTTTTATTCTAGTTAATTAAGATGTATTGTTAGGTTATTTATTGGCAGCTTTTCTGCTTTTTATGTAGGCACTTACAGTTATAAATTTTCCTTTTATAATAGTACCTGTTTTACTATATTCCATAGGTTTTGCTATGCTATACTTCCATTATCATTTGTTTCAAGAAATGTTTCCATTTTCTTCTTAATATTTTTACTGACCTACTGATCATTAAAGAGCATATTGTTTAATGTCCATGTGTTTGTATAGTTTCTGAAATTCATTTTTTAATTGATTTCTAGTTTGTTCCATTGTGGTCAGAGAAAATGCTTAATATTACTTCAATTTTTTGAATGTTTTTAGACTTGTTACTTAACATATGGTCTATCCTTGAAAATAACCCATGTGCAGAGAAGAAGAATGTGTATTCTGCAGCTGTTGGATGAAATTTTCTATAAATATCTATTAGGTTCATTTGTTATATAGTGCAGATTAAGTCTGATGTTTCTTTGTTGATTTTCTGTCTGGAAGGTCTATCCAATGACTAAAGCAGGGTGTTGAAGTGTCCAGCCATTATTGTATTGACGTCTCTTTCTTTAGCTCTTATTAATGTTTGCTTCATTTATCTAGGTGCTTTAATGTTGGGTGGATATATATTTCCAATTACATCCTCTTGCTGAATTGATCTCTTTATTATTATATAATGACCTTCGTAATATCTTCCTACAGTCTTTTGTTGAAATCTATTTTTGTGCGGTATAAGTAAGGCTATTTCTGCTCTTTTTTGGTTTCTATTGGCATGGAATAACTTTTTCCATCCTTTTATTTTCAGTCTAAATGTATCTTTATCTAAATGTATCTTTATAGGTAAAGTATTTTTTTTTTGTAGGTCACAGATCATTGTCTTGCTTCTTTATCCATTCATCCACTGTTTGTCTTCTGATTGGAGTATTTAGTTCATGTACATTCAATGTTATTATTGATAAGCACTTACTCCTACCATTGTTATTATTTTCTGATTGATTTTTGTCCTCTCATCGTTCTTTTCTTTCTTCCCATCTTCCTTTTAGTGAAGTTGATTTCTGTAGCAATATTATCTAATTTCTTGCTTGTTACTTTTTGTACATCTGTGGTATGCTTTTTGATCTGAAATTACCATGAGGCTTGAATATAATATCTTATAACACATCATTTTAGACTATGGACAATTTAACATTGATAGTATAAACAAAGAAACAAGCAAAGTAGCTAATAAAATCTCTACAGTTTAACTCCATTACTGTTCTTTTAAACTTTTTGTTGTTTCTCTTCCTTCCTTATTTTACTGTCTATGTCTTGGAAATATGTTGTAGTTATTTTTTATTGGTTTATTGTTTACTCTATTTGAGATTTTTGCACACCATAATTACCATGTTATAATATTCTGTGTTTTTCCATGTGCTATTACTAGTGAGTTTTGTATCTTCAGATGATTTCTTATTGCTCACTGACTCTTTTCTTTTAGGTTGAGAACTCCCTTTAGCATTTCTTGTAGGACAGGTTTGGTGTGAATTAAATACCTCAGTTTTTGTTTGTCAGGAAAAGTTCTTATTTCTCCATCAAGTTTAAAGGACTTTTTACCAGATACATTATTCTTTTTTTTTCCTTCAGCTTTTTAAATATGTCATGCCACTCTCTCAGACTGTAAATTTTCCCCTGAAAAGTCTGCTGTCAGATGTATTGGAGTTCCACTGAATGTTATTTGTGTCTCTTCTCTCGCTGTTTTTAGAATCATTTCTTTTTATTATTATTATTATTATACTTTAAGTTCTAGGGTACATGGGCACAACGTGCAGGGTTTTTACATATGTATACATGTGCCATGTTGGTGTGCTGCACTCATCAACTCGTCATTTAGAATCATTTCTTTATCCTTAACCTTTGGGAGTTCAGTTAAGTGCCTTAAGGTGGTCTTCTTTGGGTTAAATCTGCTTAATGTTCTGTAACTTTCTTGTACTCGAATGTTGATATCGAATGTTGGGGAATTGTTTAATATTATTTAATATTATTTCTTTAAATAAATGTTTAACTCTTATCTCTTTTTCTACCACCTCTTTAAGGCCAATAACTCTTAGATTTTGATTTTGAGGCTATTTTTTAGATTCTGTAGGCATGCTTTATTTTTTATTCTTTTTTGTCTCCTCTGACTTTGTCTTTTCGAATAGTCTGTCTTCAAGTTCACTAAATCTATCTTCTCCTTGATCGATTCTTTTAAGTAATTTTGATGATTTCTTAGTATGACAATTGCATTTTAACTTCAGAATTTTGCCTTTTTTTAAAATTTCAATTTCATTGTTAAATTTATCTCACAGAATCTTGAATTCCTTCTCTGTGTTACATTACATTTCTTTGAATTACCTCAACCAGCTATTTTGGATTTCCTGTATGAAAGGTCACATATCTCTGTTTTTCCAGGATTGGTCCCTGGTGCCTTTTTAAGCTTGTTTGGTGAGGTCATGTTTTCCTGGATGGTCTTGATACTTGTAGATGTTCATCTATATCTG
>NW_020260953.1:0-3743 GCF_003255815.1 Theropithecus gelada
AGTTGATGGGTGCAGCACACCAACATGGCACAAGTATACATATGTAAGAAACCTGTACGTTATGCACATGTACCCTAGAACTTAAAGTATAATAATAATTAAAAAAACCAAAAAACAAAGAAAACTTCAAACTATTGAAATTATAATATCTTTGTATTTTCATATTCAAAATCTCCGTAATTTCAATAGTTTTATGGATGTGTAATATATTCTGATTTGTTTTTGTTGGCTCCATTTATTAGTAGGACTGAACTATTGTACTTCTAGTATTATTCATCACCATAAAGTAATGATTCAAGGCTAATACGAAGTGAGAATAATTGTTTTAGTTGGTGGTCAGGGTAGTACAACTCAGAGTTGCAACATTTCAGCTTATGATAAATCAAATATGCTCAAATATAAAACTGTAAAAAGCATTGTTTTGTCTTTATTTTTCTATAAAATTTTATATTTTTAGCTCTTCATAGTTGTCATGATGTGCTTATAGAAATATCATCAGATATGCTCTTTTAATTTTCAGTACAGTAAAAGTTTTCATTTTGTAACTTTAATACAAAATTAAACAAACAAATTAAAAACAAGTGAAGAATCAGAGATTCAAAAATGAGGCCAGTCTTTATTATATGTAAGTAACAGAGCTGGCATCCAACACCTAGTCTCAATGTCTAGCTTCATTACTTTTTCAATATGTATGGAAAAACTTAAACATCCAATTTCACATTTACATAGTCTAAGGTAGTATTATTGTTTATTATCTAGAGCACTAAAAACTCTATCATGTCTCTTGTCCTATAAATCTTCTTGGTACTTCCACTTAAGTGCATGACCATATGTGAATTGAGAAACAAGGAACACTTGTCCTCGCCTTTTCAGCATTGTCCTCCATTCTTTTACTTGCTTTCTAGAATCTAACCTTCTTTAACTACTCATTTTTTCCAACTGTGTTGGTATAATGCTTTCACCCAATTGTTATAACAAATTTTAGTTGAATAAATACTTAAATTAGTGAAAAAAAAGTGATATTCAGAGCACGTTGAAGATTACGGTGAAAAGTGAAATGTCAAAGGAAACCTGGAAAGAAGCATTCCAAGAAACTGCTCTCTGACATGTTCATTCATTTCACAGAGTTAAAGCTTACTCTACATTTCCGAGTTTGGAAAGTCTGTCTTTTGGGATTCTGCGAAGGGATATTAAGAGGCAACCGGAGGCCTGTGGCAAGCAAGGAAATGTCTTCTGTTGAAAATTGGAGAGAAGCATTCTGAGCAACTCTTTTGTGATGTTTGTATGCAGCTCATAGTGTTAAATCATTCTTTGGATTCAGCTGTTTAAAATCACTGTTCCTGTGGCATCTCAGAAAGGATATTTGGGAATGCTCTTTAGAATATGGAGAAAGAAATATCCTTAGGTAAAATCCAGATGGAAGCTTTCTGTGAAACTCCTCTGTGTCATGTGAATTCCTCTTGCTCAGTTAAGTTTCTCTTTTCATTGGGCAGTTTTCTAAAGCTGTTTTTCTTTAGCGTGCCAAGGGATATACGGGAGTGCTTCGAGGCTTATGTTGAAAAAGGAAATATGTTCAGATAGAAACTGGAGAGAAGCTTTCTGAGAAACTGCTTTGTGACGTGTGCATTTCACTCACAGTGTTATACCTCTCTTCTCATACAGCATTGGGGAAATCCTTTAGGAGAAAAAGGTACAAGGGGCTACTCCGGAGCATATTGATGCCTATGGTGAAAAGGGAAATATCTTCAGACAAAAACTGGAAAGAAGCTTTCTGTGAAACTGCTCTGTGATATGTGTATTCATCTCACATAGATAAAGCTTCTTTTATGTTATGCAGGTTGGAAACTCTGTCATGGACAGATTCGCCAAGGGACATTTGGGAGAATATTCAGTAGCATGACTAAAAGGGAAATACCTTCAGTTAAAAACTGGGAAGAAGCTTTCTGTGAATCTGCTTCTTGTTATGTTTATTCATCTCACATACATAAAGCTTTCTGTACATTAGGCAGCTTGGAAACTCAGACATGGACATATCCACGAAGGGACATTTGGGAGCACATTGAGGACTATGGTGAAAGTGGAAATACATTCAGAGAAAAACCGAATAGATGCTTTCTGGGAATCTGCTTTTTGCTATGTTTATTCGTCTCACATTGGTAAAGGTTTCTTTACATTGTGCAGCTTGGAAACTCCGTCATGGATGGGTCCATGAAGGGACATTCGGTAGCACATTCAGGCCTATAGTAAAAAAGGATATATCTTCAGATAAAAACTGGAGAGAAGCTTTCTGAGAAACTTCTTTGTGATATGTGCATTTCACTCAGTGAGATATACCTCTTTTCCCATTAATCAGTGTTTGAATACTGTTCATGTGAAAGCCTCTCTTTTCATTGAGCAGTTTTCTAACCCTGTTTATCTTTAGTGTGTGAAAGGGTATTTGGGAACACTTTGAGGCTTGTGGTGTAAAACAAAATATGTTCAGACCGAAACTGGAGAGAAGCTTTCCGAGGAACCGCTTTGTGATGTGTGCATTCCACTCACAGTGTTATACCTCTCTTCTCATACAGCATCGAGGAAACTCTTTTGGAGAATAAGGTACCAAGTGATATTCTGGAGCATGTTGATGCCTATTGTGAAAAGGGAAATAGCCGCAGACAAATACCGGAAAGAAGCTTTCTATGAAACTGCTCTGTGATGTGTGTATTCTACTCTCATATATAAAGATTTCTTTACATTACGCAGCTTGGAAACTCCGTCATGGTTGAATCCGTGAAGGGATATTCGGGATCACATTCTTCCCTATGGTGAAAAAAGAAATATCGTCAGATAAAAACTGGAGAGAAGCTTTCTCAGAAACTGCTTGGTGATGTGTGCATTCCACTCAGGGAGTTATACCTTTCTTCTTATAAGACACTGCTTGAACACTGTTCCTGTAAAACTAAAAAAGTGATATTCAGAGCACATTGAAGACTAGGGCGAAAAGTGAAATGTCGTCCAATAAAACCCAGAAAGAAGCATTCCAAGAAATTGCTCTCTAACATGACCATTCATTTCACAGAGTTAAAGCTTACTCTACATTTCTCAATTTGGAAAATCTGTCTTTGAGGATTCTGTGAAGGGCTATTAAGTGGCAACCGGAGGCTTGTGGCGAGCAAGGAAACCACTTCCGTTGAAAATTGGAGAGAAGCTTTCTGAGCAACTCTTTTGTGATGATTGTATTCATCTCATAGAGTTAAATCATTCTTTGGGTTGACCAGTTTGAAATCACCTTCTGTGGAATCTGAGAGAGGACATTTGGGAGTGCTCTTTAGTATATCCTTAAAAAGAAACAACCTCAGATAGAAACCAGAAGGACGCTTTCTGTGAAATTGCTTTGTGTAGTGTAAATTCCACTCGCACAGTTAAGCTTTTGTTTTCATTGAGCAGTATTCTAAGAGTGATTTTGTTTATTCTGTGAAGGGATATTTGGGAAAGCTGTGAAGCTTACGGCGGAAAAGGAAATAACTTCAGATAGAAACTGGAGAGAAGCTTTCTGAGAAACTGCTTTCTGATGTGTGCATTCCACTCAAGGAATTATACCACTTTTCTCATAAAGCAGGTTTGAACACTGTTCCTGTAAAACTGAAAATGTGATATTTTGCAGAGCATTGAAGACTATGACAAAAAGTGAAATATCTGAACAAAAGCAGCAGAAACCTCTGCAGATGCAAACGACTCTGTCTGACAGCTTTGAAGAGAGCAGT
>NW_020260954.1:0-3742 GCF_003255815.1 Theropithecus gelada
TGTAGCCCTGGACACCCAGGTGTGGTAGGAGCCTTAGAAACATGGAAGGGGAACAATCTTCTGAGCACACGGAGGGACGGGTGACTCCACATCCTCCTCTCTAAGGCAGCGCCTCCTTCTCCCCCAGGTGATCAGGACAAGCCCTTCCTGTCTGCCTGGCCCAGCCCTGTGGTGCCTCAGGGAGGAAACGTGACTCTTCGGTGTCACTATCGTGGTGGGTTTAACAACTTCACTCTGTACAAAGACGACAGAAGCCACATTCCCATCTTCCACAGCAGAATATTCCAGGAGAGCTTCCTCATGGGCCCTGTGACCCCGGCACACGCAGGGACCTACAGATGTCGGGCTTCATACACGCACTCCCTCACTGAGTGGTCGACTCCCAGCAACCCCCTGGCGATCATGGTCACAGGTCAGAGGGCTCCTGTCTGGGCTTCTCCTTGTCCCACCTCCTGAATCCCAGAGCTTCTGCTGGGGGTGTCCGTCAGGGTCCCATCACCCAGGACCTCACTGTCTTTGGGGTACAGGGGAATTGAATACACGGAAATGGGTGCTATGATGGGAAGAAAAACTGTCCCCAATATGGCTACATTCTAATCCCTGGAGCCTGTGACTCTTTATGTTATAGGGCAGGAGACTGAAGGGGAAGATAGAGCTCAGGTTGTTGACGAGTTGACCTTGAGATGGGGAGATGGCCTGGACTGTCCCACTGGGCTCAGTGTAATCACAAGGGTCCTCGTGAGAGGAGGAGGATGAGGAGAGTGGGTATTAGAGCAGCGTCGTGGGAGACTCCATCAACCACTGTGGGCTTTGAAGGTGGAGGAAGGCCACAAGTCACAATGGCAGGTGGCCTCTACGGGCTGGAGAAGTCAAGAGAACCGCTCTGCTGAGTCTCCAGAGGGAACACAGTTGTGTAGACGCCTTGTTTTTAGGGAGAACTGGATCCAATTTCTGTCTCCAGAAGTGGAAGGGTCAGTGTGTTTCTCCTGCTGCCATGTTTGGGATAATTTTCTGCAGCAGTAACAGGAAACCAACACAGGAACCAGCTCAAGGACGAGTTAAGAAACCAAACAACGATAGCCGGGCACTGTGGTGGGCACGAGTAAACCAACGACTGGATTCAATCGCTTGAATCCGGGAGGAAGTTGCAGTGAGCCAAGACCACACCACTGCACTCCAGCCTGGGTGAAAAAGTGACACTCTGTCTCAAAAATCAATTAATTAATCAATTAATTAAAGAAACCAAACAAAGAGAAGGTTGGCAACCCCAAGATCAGGAAGGGCGGGACGCTGATGCCACCACCAGGCTCCATCCACATAGGGAGGGGTCGATGCTCCTCGAACCTGCACCAGGAGCCAACCTGTGGAAGCTGAGGCCATGGAGAAGGCACAGGCATGGCAGGAGAGGCTCCCAATCCCCACCAGGAACAGGAAGTGTGGACACTGGTGCCTGCCTTACTGATCAGTTCATTCCTCCTGCCAGGGACTCCAGTTTGTCCAAAAGAGATGGAATCAGGCTGCTAAGAGCCTGGACATGCAGCCTGCCATGGTTCCTCTTCCACCCCCACGTAGACAGCAGGAAAGAGATGAGTGGGAAACAGATACAACAGCCTAAGAGATGAGGATGAGCCCAGTGGGAAGGGCGTCCGAAGCTAGTAGAGACAGACGGACAGAGAAGAGGGAGGGACACAGATGAAGGGACCTGCACAAGGGGATAAAAGACAGGGAGACACAGAGAGGAAGGAGAGAGACAGACAGCCTGGAGGGGAACCCTCACTCATTCCAGGTGCCATGGATATGATGACAAAGGGAGACGCCTTCTAAACTCACAACCTCTCTTTCTAGGAGTCCACAAAAAACCTTCCCTCCTGGCCCTCCCAGGTCCCCTGGTGAAATCAGGAGAGACGGTCACCCTAAAATGTTCCTCAGATACCGTGTTTGAGCACTTCTTTCTGCACCGTGAGGTGACCTTTGAGAAGCCCTTGCACCTTGTTGGAGAGCTCCATGGTGGGGGTTCCCAGGCCAACTATTCCATCAATTCCAAGACGTCTGACCTTGCAGGGACCTACAGATGCTACGGTTCTGTCACTCACTCCCACTATGTGTTGTCAGCTCCCAGTGACCCCCTGGACATCGTGATCACAGGTGAGAGTGTCCAGACATTCTTCTCATTGTCACCGGGACACAGAGTGAATGATCCAGGACTTGGAAGCCCCGGGTTGTCATGAGGAAGATGAGTGTGGGATTCTTATGGAGAAAGACTCACTTGGCGAGGTCTGTACCAACAGAGACAGAGAAACAGGAGACACAAGTACAGACCAGGTGTCATAACAGAGGACAGACACAGGGGGGATACAGGGAGGTAGAAAAGAGAGAAAGAGTTAAAGGGGACACCCAGACAGACAGACATGTCCCAGAGAGAGGCGTCCTTCTGTGCTGATTTTGCTCAGAGACTTGGCACAGGTTAGAAACTTCATTTCTGTTTTACCTCCACAAAGCGTTTCTACCAGGAGAACCCAAGGACACCCATATTTCTGTCCTGAGTCAGCACCTGTGGCCTCAGACCTTGTGGCACCTACAGATGCCGTGTTTGTTCTGACACCTCTGCCTTCTGTACAGTGGAGAGTCATCATCCCAGGATATCGTGGCCCCAGAACACCAACCCCTGTATGCTGTGTGTACTTGGGGTCCCCACACTGGATTCGGAGGCTCAGATTCCACATAATCCCACATATGATCGATTACTGAGAGACACAGAGAGAAATCAGGAACATCAAAAAGCAAAGACATAAACACACAGAGAATGAGCCAGAGGAAGGGGACTGAGAGACTCACAGACACATAAAGAGACAGAAGAGAGGGCAGAGGAGTGGAGAGAATGATGGGAGGAAGCAGAGAAAAGCTCCAAAATCAGAACCCTGAGGGAGGGGCACAAAGACAGAGATAGATAAAGATGTGGGGATTGATTGCAGAGATTCCAAATAGAAGTAGAGAGACTGAGAGGCAGAGAAAGACAAGGAGATGGAAAGAGACAGATGGTAGATGGGTAGATAGATATAGATAGATGATAAATAGGTAGATGATAGGTAGTGGATGGGTTATAGATACTTAGATGGCGTTTGATAGATGATACATAGAGATGATGATGATAGATTAGATAGATAGATAAATGGATCGATAGACAGATTGGTAGATAGATACATAGATACGTAGATGATACATAGAGACACAGAGGCAGACAGATAGAGAGGGAATAGACAGATGATACATAGGTATAGATAATAGATAGATGGTGGATAGATAGAGAGACAGAAAATTGAGAGAGAGAGAGATACATGATACATAGATATAGATTACAGATAGATTATTGATAGATTGACAGGTAGTAGATAGACAGATCAATCGATAGGTAATAGATAGAAATGTGCAGAAGGTTATGAACAAGACAGAAAGTGAGAAACTCAGAATTAAAGAAAAAGGAAGATCAAGTCAACAATCCAAGGAGGATCAGAGAGAAGAAAACAATACAAAAAGGGAAAACACACCTCAGGCTGGGGAAGTGAGGTCAGAGACCTAGAGGGACAGAGAAAGTGGAAGGAGGAAATAGACCTAAAGAGAGACAGGGTGGAGGGTGAGAGACAGAGAGAGCATTAGGTCATAGAGCAGGGGAGTGAGTTCTCAGCTCAGGTGTGAGGGGAGCTGTGACAGGGAAGAACCTCCCTGAAGAAACTGCCTCTTCTCC
>NW_020260955.1:0-3742 GCF_003255815.1 Theropithecus gelada
CACATCTTCTGGAAACTCCATTAAATTAAATAAATTAAATATCTTTAAGACACTTTTCCACATTCCAGATGCATGTCTAATACAGATTTAGATTTGAACGCACAGAGAGAACACAGAAAATGGAAATTCAGCAACAGATCAGTTTGCCAAATAGGCAGATATAAACTAGTTTGTAATTTTACCTAAATACTCAAAGAATAAACCCCAGATTCAAATAACAAATGATAAAATTTCAAGGTTTAGTGACTGGTTGAGAGAAGCTTGAACTAACATTATTTTGATGAATCATACATCAATAATAAAACTTTGTCCAGTGGTCCAAATTTTCAAGGGGCTGCTTGAATAAATAGTTTCTACCTCCCTTACCTATGATTTCTGGCAGAATCTATCATCCTCTAAAACCCAGGGACCATTAAGAACAGAGACAGAAGTTTGAATACTACGAAGTTTTGAGAGACCCAAATTACTGCCTGGACTGATTGGTGAGGATGATCTCTGTAAGCCTCGTCTTTGAAGAGTGTATGGTGGCTTTTGTTATAATGAACAGGTAGCAACAAAGACAGTCAAGGAAAATGAAGGAGGAGGGGCACATGGTCCAAACAGAAGAACAACATAAAGACCTAGAAACCGATATCAATGAAAAGGAAGTGTTGGGTTCCACGTGTTTCCTAAACAAAGGAATGAACACACAAGACAACACAGGACCAGACATACATGGTGGCCACCCCGAACGGCACACTCTGCTTTATTTTTTCCAGCCGTTTTTGGAATGTTACCAAGTCATGGGACATGTGTTGCTTCTCTGACCTTTCCTTGACTTTCAAGATCAGTAAGCATTGACCAGTTCCCAGAGCCCACTGTTTACAGCTGGCTCCTTTATCCTTCTTGTTTGCAGAGAAGGAATGTCCTGCTTTGTTTGCAAGAACAGGGCTTATCGGGAATATCTCACTTGCGAGCACACAGTCCTCTACATCTCCCCCTTCTTTATTTACAGGTTTGATTTTTTTTTTTTTTTAAACCATCATTACATGTTTGGCTCGCTGGGATTTGGTGTTTGCCCTTTGGCACCTTTTCCAGCAGACTGTGAAAATGACAAAGGCAAAAACAACAATCAATACATTACTAGAAACATAAGTCAGTAAAGTTTTTACAGGACTCATAGGGTTTAAAGATTTTAAGCTTTGTGCAATACCAGTCATTAAATCTGCGCCAGTTAGCAATGGTAACTGATTACGAAACGTTTCAGAAATATTGTGTGTTAGTTCTTGTATTTCCAGGGAAAGATTGTCATGGCCAATTAAAAGCCTTTTTATCTCTGTCCAATTATGTACAGTGCTGTTAAAAGGAATGGGGTAATACAAAATTGAGTAGTATTCCAGTCACATTTTAACAAGGCTTGAGTACTTAACACTGTCAGCTGATCCCCTATCTAAGAAACCACTTGTTCTAAGTTATCTACTCGTTTAGTCAAATGAGCATCGATGTCTCATTATTGTTGCCATGACAAGTGAGATTGTTCATGCTATTGTTGCACGAACTTTGCATTTTGGATACTCTGATGTAATGCCAGTCCAGCAACAGCAGTGGTGGAAGCAATGGCCACAAGTCCCACTACTGTTGTTACGACGATCCCAACCGCTCTCTGGCTGTGGTGGACAAGATCTCACATTACTTTGTAAATTTGAGTAACCCCAGTAGATTTACTCCAGGTGCGTGTCAAGTTCACAGGTAACCAGGTTTCTTTTTCAGCTCTTAAAATATATATATTGGAGAGAGTCTCATTTCAATTATTATGCCACCAAGTAGTATTTATACAGCTTAAAAATGTACAATTGTCTGTACAGTTAACAACTCCTATATTATTATCCCATTTAAAGATTCTCGCTAACAAGAAGTAAGGTTTTTTAACACAAGTAATGATATATTTAGATCTGTTTCGATGTAAAGATATATGGAAAGTATTAGAAAGATTAGTGGTATTTAAGGACATGTTTCCCGTAAAAGTAGACATTGGTTTGCCAGCAGCTAGTAACTTTTATATATGACTTTGTATTTGTAAAGTGTTGGCCAAATGTGGCATAGGGGGCGACAAGCCACCATCATGCCAAATAATAGTTTCATTACCATCAGCATAAATGTTGTGAGTATTTTTATGCCATTGTAGGCTAAAGTGGCTAAACTTAGTCTGAAAATCTCCATGCACACTCCAGTCAGTGACAAGGTATCTATAATTTCTACCTTTTACCTCTAATAATAATCGTGGTTTTACATCTAGTCCACTTTAATTGGGAAACACCTCCGGACACGTCAGGAATAGGACATAAGGATAATGTAGTAGGCAAGGTTTTGTTAAGTAGAGCAGTATGATTATATTTAAAACTCTGAGTAACAACAATCATAGTAAAGGCAGCAATGTGACTATGATTTTAGCGCACAGCCCAAGCCTCATGAGAAGGATGTAAACAATGTGGACTGTTCCCAAGACATATAGGTAACCCTTTCACCCCAAATTGATATGAACTGTTTACTGTACCCGTGTCTAACTCAGGATCCTGATTTTAAAAAGGTGATGACATCCAAGTAGTATCATTAGTAAATACTAAAACTTCTTTGTCTCCCTAGGCCACACCTTGATATAAGGGTGGAAAGGGAATATAAGTCCAATATGTGAATTCTCCAGCTGTTATTTGGCAATTCACTACAGCTAGTATAGCCAGAAATAAAGTCAGCGAGGTTTTGGGCTGTCCAGCTTGTTGAACAACCCCTTCAGCTTCTTGAGTAAGTTTTTTCAGCTCACCCCATGTCGGCGGTTCCGCTCGACGAGTTTCGTAGGTGAAGGTTTTCTGAGTACTCAGATTTAATTTTTGAAATGCCGCCAGGAAGTCTTCTGGCCGGCTCCTCTTCGCCATGGCACTGCTTTAACCGTCGGGATGGGAAACACTCGTCTCCGGCACCTGTACGAACGAGAGCATAACCTCGACCCCATTGTAAAACTTTTCCTTTTAAATATTGACCTTGTAATGAAGGATAGTACACCCACAAATTGTTAGCTTGTGGCTTTTCTAATGGTTGTTGAAAATATTTTATTGCTGTAGATTGCTGTAATTGGCGCCAATAGTTAAGAAAATTTAAAGTAAAAAGAGCTTTCAGAATTTGATGTTTTGGGGAATCTCATCCATTTCTCCCTGTTTGTTTTAAAAGTTGTAATTTTAAGGTAGTATTAGCTTTTTTAATAATTGCTTGACCTTGACTGTTAAATGGAATACTAGTAGAATGACAAATGTGGTATGAAGAGAGGAAGGCAGCCAATTTATGAGAGTAATAAGTAGGAGCATTGTCAGTTTTTAATTTAGTAGGAACTTTTATAACTGTAAAGGAAGTAAGTAAATGAGTAATAACAGAATTAGCTTTTTTAGAGGGTAATGGTGTAGCCCATTGGAAGTGTGACTAAGTATGAATTGTATGATGAACATATTTTAAATGACCAAAAGAAGAAATATAAGTTATATTTATTTGTTAAATATGATTTTGTTTAGTGTTTCAGGGATTTATACCTAGACTTAAAAAGGGTGGAATAATAGGAGCACAAGATGGACAGGTTTTGACAATAGTTTGGGCTTGACGGCGTGTTATAGAAAATCACCATTGTAATTATAAACTGTTAGTATGATGTAATTGATGTTTATCTTGAGTCTGTTGGACATTGTCAACAAGTAAAGAATTAATTTGGCTATTACAAAAG
>NW_020260956.1:0-3741 GCF_003255815.1 Theropithecus gelada
TTATGAGGAACAATATCACAGGGGGGTGTGTTCCTTCTCCGGTAGGGCGAGTAGTATCATCATCTCTTCCTTTAGATGACAGGAACAATATCACAGGGTGGGTGTACACCCCGTGTGTTTTTGGAAGCAATGTCATTCTCTCTTCTTCTAGATTTTTGGATTTATATCACAGGCAGGGTGTACACCCCTTGTTGTATTGGAGGGAGTCTCATCCTCTTTCAACCTGCATCTTTAGAACAATATCCCATGGGGACTGTCCATCCCTTCAATATTGGTACTAATACCATCTTCTCCTTTCCTGGATATAAGAAACAGTATCACAGGAGGGGTGTACACCCCTTGCAATATTGGTAGTAATATCACCTCTCCCTTGTGGTTAAGGACAAAATCCCAGGGTGACTGAACAGTTCCTACTTTATTGGGAATAATATCCACTCACCTCCTGGATATCAGGAACCATATCACTGAAGAAGTGTCCACCCACTTTGATATTGTCAGCCATGTCATCTTCTTCCCGCCTGGATATTAGGAACGATACCCCGGGTTTGGGGGTGCTGTACACCCACTGCAATATCGAAAGTAAAATCAGCCTTTTTCCCGCTGGATATTAGGAACTCTATCACAGGTGTGTGTGCACCTTCTCGGATATTGGGAGTACTATGAGCCTCCACCCCGCTGCATATTAGGAACAATATACAGGGGGCAGGGTGGTTACAGCCCCTGCGACATTGAGAGCAATATTCTTCTCTTTCACCTGTACATTAGGGTCTACATCACAGGGGTCTGTACATCTTCTGCGATATTGGGATTAATGTTGTCCTCTCCCCTACTGAATGTCAAAAACAGTATCACAGAAGGGTGTGCACCCCCTGCGATATGGCCAGTAATATTGTCTCTACCTTTGGATACTAGGAACAACATCACAGAAGGTGTGTACACTCCCCTGCAATATTGGGCATAATGTTATCCTCTCTTCCCCTGGATATTAGGACTGATATCCCTGGTGGTGGGAGGTGGAGTACATTAAGAACATTATCACTGGGTGGGTGTACACCCTGCGATATTGGGTGTAGTATCCTCCTCTCTTCCCTAGGACATTAAGAACAATATCACAGGAGGGGTGTACCGCCACAGCCCCTGTGTTATCGGGAACAATAGCATCTTCTCCCCCTCTCCATATAAGGAACAATATCCCAAGGTGGGTGTACATCCCCTGCGATATTGGGCGTAATGTCTTCATCTTCCAACGTGGATATTGGGCATAGTGTCACAGGGGGGTGTAAGCCTTCTTCGATATTGGGAGTAATATCATCCTCTCCCCTCAGGATTGTAGGCAAAATATTGAAGTGGTTTTACAATTTGTGTGATATGGGCAGTAATATCATCCTCTCCCCACCTAGATGTTAGGAACTATATCACAGGCAGCTGTACACTTTTTTTTTTTTTTTTTTTTGAGACAGAGTCTAGCTCTGTCGCCCAGGCTGGAGTGCAGTGGCCGGATCTCAGCTCACTGCAAGCTCCGCCTCCCGGGTTTATGCCATTCTCCTGCCTCAGCCTCCCGAGTAGCTGGGACTACAGGCGCCTGCCACCTCGCCCAGCTAGTTTTTTGTATTTTTTAGTAGAGACGCGGTTTCACCGTGTTAGCCAGGATGGTCTCGATCTCCTGACCTCGTGATCCGCCCGTCTCAGCCTCCCAAAGTGCTGGGATTACAGGCTTGAGCCACCGCGCCCGGCCTCGGCTGTACACTTCTTGTGATATTGGGAGTCCTATCCTCTCCCATCATGGACATTCAGAACAATATTACAAAGGAGGTGTACACCCCCTGCCATATTGAGAGTAATATTATGCTCTCCCCTTCAGGATACTAAGAACAATACCGCAGGAGGTGTGTACAACCCCTGTGATATTGAGAGTAATATCATCCTCTCCCCCTGAATATAAGAAACAATATCACAGGAGGATGTACACCTCCTGTGATATTGGGAGTCATATCATTTTCTCTTTCTCTGGATATTCGGAACAATATCACAGTGGGTGTGTACACCCCCCGTGATATTGCCACTAGTATCATCGTCTCCCTTCCAGGATATAAGGTATACACCCCCTTGTGATATTGGGGGTAATATCTTCCTCTCCCCCACTGGCTATTAGGAACAATGTCACAGAAGGGGTGTACACCCCCTGCTCTATTGGGAGTGATATAGTCCTCTCCGTCCCTGGATATTAAGAACAATATCACTAGGGAGTGTACACCTCCTGCAATTTTGAAACTAATATCATCCTCTCGCCTCCTGGATATTAGGAACCATATCACAGGGGTGGTGTACACCCCCTGTGAAATCGGAAGAAATGTCATCCTTCCCACCTTTGGATGTTAGGGACAATATCACGGGGGAGGTCTACGCCCCCTGCAATATTTGGAGTCCTATCATCCTCTCCCACCCAGGGTATAAGGAACGAGATGAACGAAGGGTTGTACACCCACTGCGATAGTTTCAATAATGTCATCCTCTACCCCCTGGCTATTAGGAATAACATCATAGAGGGGTGTACACTTTCTTCGATATTGGGAGTAATATCCTCTCCCCGCCGGATATCAGGAACAAGTCTATTAATTATTAATATTAATAAATATAAGAAAAATTAAGAGCAATCATCGATGTTAATAATCACAATAAAGATAGTAAAAATTAATACTGGTTAAAAATGTTAACGATTAGTATTAATAATTAATAGTAATATCACTGTTAATAATAAAATAATGATATCAGCAATGTTACTTAAATCAATACTGATGCTGGTAATAAAATAATAATTAATATTAAGAACTAATAATATTGTTAAATGTGATTAATGTTAATTAATTTTAAGTGTGCATAATCATATATTTAAAAAATTATCCATAATAAATGGATTCCTATTAATTAATAGTATCATTGATAATTATTAAAATCGATCATTGATGTTTATTAATTATATTATTACTCCTAATACCGCAGGAGGTGTACACCTACCTGTGATGCTGTTCCTAATATCCAGGGACGGAAAGCATGATTTTAGTTTTAATATCGCAGTAGGTATACACTCACCACGTGACACTGATCCTAATATAAATGGGGTAGAGTATGACATGACTCCAAACATAGCAATGAATGGACAGCCACCCGGTGATACTGCTCCTAATATTCATGGAAAGTGTGTATTATATTACTCCCAATATCACAGGGAGGGTACAGCTCTTCTGCAATACTGTTCCTAGTATCCGGAGGGAGAGAGGATGATAATTTGCAGGCTGTGTTCACCCGCCCAGTGATATTGTAATTAATATCCTGGGAGGGAGAGGATGATATTACTCCCCGTCGAGCAGGAGGCATACACCCAGCCTGGGATATTGTTCCAAATATCCATGGAGGGGAGAGGTTGATATTACTCCAAATATGGCAGGGGATGTACATCCACCCTGTGACATTCTTCTCAATATCTCAAGGCCAAGAGGCTGATATTACTCCCAGTATCGCAGACACTGTACACCCCTGTGTCTTCCTGATATCCCGAAGGGGAGAAGACGGTATTAATCCCCATATTGCAGGAGGTGAATACCCACTCTGTGATATCTTTCCAAATTTGCAGGGGTAGAGAGGATAATATTCCCAATATTGCAGAAGATGTACACGCCCCCTCCCCCTATGATATTATCCTGAATATTCCAAGGCACAGAAGATGATGTTACTCCCAATATC
>NW_020260957.1:0-3735 GCF_003255815.1 Theropithecus gelada
AGCCTGGCCAACATGATGAAACCCCGTCTCTGCTAAAAATACAAAAACTATCCAGGTGTGGTGGTGGGTACCTGTAATCCCAGTTATTCAGGAGGCTGAGGCAGGAGAATAACTTGAACCCAGGAGGCAGAAGTTGCAGTGAGCCAAGATCACATCACTGCACTCCAGCTTGGGCGACAGAGCGAGATTCCATCTCAAAAAATAAAATAAAATAAAATAAAATAAAGAAAAACACAAAACTTTCCATTTAATACGCACTCAAACCTCTTTACTGGTTTAAAGCAATTACAAGGCCTATTTTTCTAGAATCATCTGGCCTCTCTAAGCCTTGCAAATGAAACTGAATTTCTCACTTGATACTTGGCTATCACTTGCAATCATGAAAATCAAGAATTCTGTTATGTCACTGAGTATTGCTTGTTACCTGAATTAGACACTAGACTGGAATCAAGAGTTGAATCTTTCATGATTTACTCCATAACCTGTGAGATTCTTATCCCACACCAAACTAAGCTTTTTTCTAGAGTTCCACAATTTACAGTTAGTAGACAAGAGGGTTCTCAGCAATGTAGTCTCTGGACTAGCAGCACCAGCAGAACCTGAGAACTTTTTATAAATGCAAATTCTCAGGCCCCACCCTGGACCTGGTGAATCAGAAACTCTGGAGTAAGGTTCAGAAATCTGTGCTGCAGTAACCCCTCCAGGTGTTCAAGAACCTCTGGCATACAACAGGTAGAAAAATGTGTTTCCTTCTGTAGGCCCAAAGCCAAGGACACCATATGTTCTTGATATAAAACAATGACATGCAATTAAATGTCATAAATCTCCTTCCTCCTCCCACCCTTCATCCAATGTGTTCTATTTTTATGAGTTAAATAAGAAAACAAGTGGCAATCAGAGATTCAGTCTAAAAAGTATATTTACAAGTGTCAGTTCTCATCCAGCCTGATCTCATACAACACCATTTACACCCTCTTCCCTCTCAAGTTTTAAAAACATATCTTCACAATGTAAGTCACAGGCACACTAGCAGTTCTATAATAAAACACCAAGTAGATGGGAATGTCCAAACTTACTAAAGAAAAGTGGAATCATTGGCTATATTTTCAAATTGCATTCAACAGGAAATGTAAGTTTTGAATTCTTTTCACTTTACTTCCAAGTCAATAGAATTAAACCAGAAGACTCCAGTCTTTCAAAGCCTCTAGCCAGGCAAAGTTTTACTGTATTATTTCTTGCTTTCAATGGATATAAAGCAGAGTCCTTGTAGGCACATTCTGTATGCCTGCAAAGATGCAGAACTAAACAGTTCTATCTGTTCAATATCAAAACAAAAGTCCTGTAAACCCTGGATGGTGAATGTAATACTTCAGCGCTAGCACCAAAGCCTCAAATATGAAAAGATACCAACAAACAAAATGAGCTCTTGGCCGGGAGCAGAAGTTCACGCCTACAATCCCAGCACTTTGGCAAGTCAAGGTGGGACGATTACTTGAAGTCAGGTGTTCAAGACCAGCCTGGGCAGCATAGCGAATTCACATCTCTCTAAAAATTTTAAAAAATTAGCTGGGCATGGTGGCACACACCTGTAGTCCTAGCTACTTGGGAGGCTGAGGTAGGAAAACTGCTTCAGCTCAGGAGTATGAGGCTGCAGTAGCTATGATCATGCCACTACACTCCAGCCTGGGTGACAGGGCAAGACCTAGATAATTACAGTCTGTCCTGCTCCTATGAACATTAAAATCACTAAGTTAAAATGCTTTCAATCAGCAGGATAAAAATTAAGTGAAATGTGACTTTGGAGGTTGGCCAGAAAATAGGCAATGGAGAAACAGGCACTTCCCACGAGAATTAAAATCACCAATAAACATATAAAAAGGATTCAAGGCAGGTCCGGTGGCTCACACCTGTAATCCCAGCACTTTAGGAGGCCGAGGCAGGTGGATCACCTGAGGTCAGGAGTTTGAGACCGGCCTGACCAACATGGTGAAACTCCGTCTCTACTAAAAAATACAAAAATTAGCCAGGCATGGAGGTGGACACCTGTAATTTCACCTACTCAGGAGGCCGAGGCAGGAGAATTGCTTGAACCCAGGAGGCGGAGGTTGCAGTGAGCCGAGATTGCACTGTTGCACACCAGCCTGGGTGATGGAGCAAAAAAATAAGACTCAAAAGCACTAGAAACCAAAGAAATGTAATGAAAACAATGAGATTTTCTGCTTAAATACCAGCAAAGAGGGCAAATGGAAGGGGGAAACCGGAGCTCTGCCCCTGTTGGTGGGAATATAAACTGAACCAATTTTTCTGCAGAATAATTTGAAAATTTCTATTAAATATCCTCAAATTGTTTTATGCTATTGTCCTCCAGAAATTCTGCTTCTATGAATTCAGTCCAAAAATGCTTGCTTGAGTCCATTAAAAAAAATATATAAGAACATTTACTTCAGGGGTGGAAATGATTAGCTTAATACACATCAAGCTTTTAAAAATGATGATGCCAAGGATATGTTTACTGCAATAGAAATATGCCCGAAACACAGTGACAAAAGACTATATATTATGATTCTACATTTTAAAATATTTATATGCATACAAAAGTATAAAAAGCAGCAAACCAGAATGTTTTGAGTGGCGAAATTAAAGACTTCTTCATATTTTGTCTTCCGAATTATTACAAGAAGAATGTGATTTTCTGTATAACAAGGGAGAAGCATTATTTTCATTTATTTATATTTAAGTTTCTTTTCTTTTCCTTATTTTTTCTCATGGATGTATCACCTGTAGTCTAGAGAGCTTGAGTGGCTGCCTCTTGAGGTAAATCAGCCCACTTCTGTCTCTATCAGTTTGCCTTTTTTGGACATTTCAAATCAATGGAATTATACAATATGTGGTCTCGTGTCTGGCTTTTTTACTTAGCTAGTATTTTTGAGGTAGGACCATGACATATAACAGGTCCCACAGCACCTTCTGGGCCCAGATTAGGCTATCTCAGAAGTCTGGGAGGCAGGGACCCACCTGGCCATAGCCTTCTTGCTCTGCTCTAGGCACTCCTAGCCCCAAAGCCCCCAGCCCGCTGGACACCTCCATCCCCGGCTATGCCATGGCTCTCTTCATTCTAGGCCTCCTGCTCATCACATTCACCCTTGTCCTGGTGAGTATCTGGCTGGGTCCGGGCTCCTTTCTGAGGGGCAGGCTGAGCCTTTGACACCTTGAGACTTTGAGCCAAGCTGAGGGGTGAGCAGGCCCCTTTACACCCCGATTCCCCAACCCAAGCCCAGCACCTCCTCACCCTCCAGCTGGGGTTGCAGGTTTGGGGCCAGGGGGCTGGGCCTGATCCCGGTGTCCCTGCCTCGGCGTGTTCAGCCTCGGAGCGTAGACACACACAGTGTGGTACAGAGGACCCTCCAGACAGGTAAGTGGAGGGCTGTTCTCCCTGACTCCACCCCAGGTGTTTGTTCTGGGTGGGGTCCACCCCCACCGCCCACCAAGGCCTTCTGCAAACACTGCCTGGGGGCTGTTACTGGCAGCGCCTGGGTGGTGCAGTCAGTGTGCCAGAAAAGCTCCCCACTACTGTGGGCAGTGGCCCAAGCAGTCAAGCAGACTCCCCCAAACAGGCCCCACCTACCCCTAAACTGTTCCCAGCTGCCTCCCACCAACCCTAGAAATGATGCTGGGGGCCGACAGAGACTGAACTTAGGTGCACAGGGGGCCAGGAGACCTGGGACAGAGAACAGG
>NW_020260958.1:0-3735 GCF_003255815.1 Theropithecus gelada
GTATTTCGTGGATTTCCTTGCTAGCCTTATTTCTGTGGAAGCTGAGAACAGATATTTCGGATCCCTTTGAAGACTGTAGGGCCAAAGGAAATATCCTCCGATAACAAACAGAAAGAATCTTTCTGAGAAATTTCTTTGTGTTCTGTGAAATCATCTCACAGAGTTGCAGCTTTCCCCTCAGGAAACTTTTCGCTAAGACAGTTCTTGAGGAATTGGCAAAGTGATATTTGGAAACGCATAGAGGGCTATGGTGAAAAAGGAAATATCCTCAGCTGAAATCTGGAAAGAAGTTTTCTGAGAAACTGCTTAGTGTTCTATTAATTCATCTCACAGAGTTACATCTGTATTTCGTGGGTCTCTTTGGTAGCCTTATTTCTGTGGAATCTGAGAACAGATATTTCGGATCCCTTTGAAGACTACAGGTTCAAAGGAAATATCCTCCGATAACAAAGAGAAAGAAGCTTTCTGGGAAACGTCTTTGTGTTCTGTGAAATCATCTCACAGAGTTACAGCTTTCCCTTCANTCAGGAAGCCTTTCGCTAAGACAGTTCTTGTGGAATTGGCAAAGTGATATTTGGAAGCCCATAGAGGGCTACGGTGAAAAAAGAAATATCCTCAGCTGAAATCTGGAAAGAACATTTCTGAGAAACTGCTTAGTGTAGTGTTAATTCATTTCAGAGAGTTACATCTGTTTTTCGTGGATCTCTTTGCTAGCCTTATTTCTGTGGAATCTGAGAACAGATATTTCGGATCCCTTTGAAGACTATAGGGCCAAATAAATATCCTCCGATAACAAAGAGAAAGAAACTTTCTGAGAAACTTCTTTTGGTTCTGTGAAATCATCTCACAGTGTTACAGCTTTCCCCTCAAGAAGCCTTTCGCTAAGACAGTTCTTCTGGAATTGGCAAAGTGATATTTGGAAGCCCATAGAGGGCTACGGTGAAAAAGGAAATATCCTCAGATGAAATCTGGAAAGAAGCTTTCTGAGAAACTGCTTAGTGTTCTGTTAATTCATCTCACAGACTTACATCTGTATTTCATGGATCTCTTTGCTAGCCTCATTTCTCTGGAATCTGTGAACAGATATTTCGGATCCCTTTGAAGACTATACGGCCAAAGGAAATATCCTCCGATAACAAAGAGAAAGAAGCTTTCTGAGAAAGTTCTTTGTGTTCTGTGAAATCATCTCACAGAGTTACAGCTTTCCCCTCAAGGAGCCTTTCGCTAAGACAGTTCTTGTAGAATTGGCAAAGTGATGTTTGGAAGCCCATAGAGAGCTGCGGTGAAAAAGGAAATATCCTCAGCTGAAATCTGGAAAGAAGCTTTCTGAGAAACTGCTTAGTGTTCTGTTAATTCATCTCACAGTGTTACGTCTGTATTTCGTTGATCTCTTTGCTAGTCTTATTTCTGTGGAATGTGAGAGCAGATATTTCGGATCCCTTTGAAGACTATAGGGCCAAAGGAAATATCTTCCGATAACAATGAGAAAGAAGATTTCTGAGAAACTTCTTTGTGTTCTGTGAAATCATCTAACAGAGTTACAGCTTTCCCCTCAAGAAGGCTTTCGCTAAGTCAGTTCTTGTGGAATTGGCAAAGTGATATTTGGAATCCCATAGAGGTCTATCGTGAAAAAGGAAATATCCTCAGATGAAATTTGGAAAGAACCTTTCTGAGAAACTGCTTAGTGTTCTGTTAATTCATCCCACAGAGTTCCATGTGTATTTCATGGATCTCTTTGCTAGCCTTATTTCTGTGGAATCTGAGAACAGATATTTCGGATCCCTTTGAAGACTATAGGGCCAAATGAAAAATCCTCCGGTAACAAAGAGAAAGAAGCTTTCTGAGAAACTTCTTTGTGTTCTGTGAAACCATCTAACAGAGTTACAGCTTTCCCCTCAAGAAGCTTTCACTAAGTCAGTTCTTGTGGAATTGGCAAAGTGAAATTTGGAAGCCCTTCGAGGGCTATGGTGAAAAAGGAAATATCGTCAGATGAAATCTGGAAAGAATCTTTCTGAGAAACTGCTTAGTATTCTGTGAATTCATCTCACAGAGTTAGATCTGTGTTTCGTGGATCTCTTTGCTAGCCTTAATTCTGTGGAATATGAGAACAGATATTTCGGATCCCTTTGAAGGCTATAGGGCCAAAGGAAATATCCTCCGAAAACAAAGAGAAAGAATCTTTTTGAGAAAGTTCTTTGTGTTCTGTGAAATCATCTCACAGAGTTACAGCTATCCCCTCAAGAAGCCTTTCTCTAAGTCAGTTCTTGTGGAATTGGCAAAGTGATATTTGTTTTTGTTTTTTGTTTTGTTTTGTTTTGTTTTTGAGACGGAGTCTCGCGCTGTGTCACCCAGGCTGGAGTGCAGTGTCGCGATCTCTGCTCACTGCAACCTCCGCCTCCCAGGTTCATGCCATTCTCCTGCCTCAGCCTCCAAGTAGCTGCAACGCCCGGCTTGATTTTTGTATTTTTTTGTACAGACGGTTTCACCATGTTAGCCAGGATGGTCTCGATCTCCTGACCTCGTGATCCTCCCGCCTCGGCCTCCCAAAGTGCTGGGATTACAGGCTTGAGCCACCGCGCCCGGCCGGCAAAGTGATATTTGGAAGCCCATAGAGGGCTATGGTGAAAAAGGAAATATCCTCAGATGAAATCTGTAAAGAAGATTTCTGAGAAACTGTTCTGTGATGTGTGACTTCCCCTCACAGAGTTACATCTGTATTTCGTGCATCTCTTTGCTAGCCTTATTTCTGTGAAATCTGAGAACAGATATTTCAGATCCCTTTGAAGAGTATAGGGCCAAATAAATATTTTCCGATAACAAAGAGAGAAGCTTTCTGAGAAACTTCTTTGTGTTCTATCAAATCATCTCACAGAGTTACAGCTTTCCCCTCCAGAAGCCTTTCGCTAAGACAGTTCTTCTGGAATAGGGAAAGTGATATTTGGAAGCCCATAGAGGTCTACGGTGAAAAAGGAAATATCCTCAGCTGAAATCTGGAAAGAAGCTTTCTGAGAAACTGCTTAGTGTTCTGTTAATTCATCTCACAGGGTTACATCTGTATTTCGTGGATCTCTTTGCTAGCCTTATTTCTGTGGAATCTGAGAACAGATATTTCAGATCCCTTTGAAGACTATAGGGCCAAAGGAAATATACTCCGATAACAAACAGAAAGAATCCTTCTGAGAAACTTCTTTGTGTTCTGTGAAATCATCTCACAGAGTTACAGCTTTCCCCTCAAGAAGCCTTTCGCTAAGACAGTTCTTGTGGAATTGGCAAAGTGATATTTGGAAGCCCTTAGAGGGCTATGGTGAAAAAGGATATATCCTCAGCTGAAATCTGGAAAGAAGCTTTCTGAGAAACTGCTTAGTGTTCTGTTAATTCAAATCACAGAGTTACATCTCTATCTCGTGGATCTGTTTGCAAGACTTATTTCTGTGGAAACAGAGAACAGATAATTTGGATCCCTTTGAAGACTATAGGACCAAAGGAAATATCCTGTGAAAACAAAGAGAAACAATCTTTCTGAGAAACATCTTTGTTTATGTGAAATCATCTCACAGAGTTACAGCTTTCCCCTCAAGAAGCCTTTCGGTAAGTCAATTCTTGTGGAATTGGCAAAGTGATATTTGGAACCCCTAGAGGGCTATGGTGAGAAAGGAAATATCCTCATATGAAATCTGGAAAGAAGCTTTCTGAGAAACTGCTCTGTGATGTGTGACTTCCACTCACAGAGTTACA
>NW_020260959.1:0-22799 GCF_003255815.1 Theropithecus gelada
GGAGTCTCATCTTGGCTGAGCTATGGTTAAAATATCATCATAAAAAAATGTCTCCTGTTAGTACAGTCCCATGCTTTCCCATAGCTTATCTTCCACTAGGTTTCAGGTACTTCTAATCAATATGGGCATGGGAAAGGTGGAGGAATCTATAGGGAAGAGGTTTTCTAAGGGGCAGACTCATATCTCGCATAATCTACTCATGCCATCAGCCCTTGTCCCTAATTTTCATTACTAAGATTCACTCACAGAAGAATGGCCCTGTGTATGCCCTACTATCTTCCTTTGATTTGGTCTCATCACATGACACATGTAAAGATTTAGATCTGGTGTTGATAAACACCTGTCCCCACTCTCCACTCTACTATCTTTTTGGTGATTTAGGTAAGGCCTGGGAAAAGAGTATGGAGGTTTACTCCTACTACTGCCTTCTCAAAACACCCAGGTATTTCTGACTTAAAAAAATGCCAAAGTCGATGGAGGAATTCAAATCATTTTTCTTTTCTTCTCAGAAAGTTGGAGATAGTTTAATAGCTATAACTCATACCAAGAAATAAAAACTTTCTTAAACTTGGTTCATGTAACATAACAAAAAGCTGTCAACTTCTGTTAAAGGCAAACCTTTCCAGGAAAATTTTATATTCACCTGAAATTAACAACTTCATTTTCATGCTGCAGAGAGATACCGGGTTGGTAACTAGAAACCAGATCTTCCAGATTACAGCATATGTTGCTGGGGCACTGGCAGGCTGGCTGGGAGGGTGACGTCTGTCACAGAAAGGAGCCCAGACTCTCGCTTGGGCTGGACTCTTCTTTTCCAGTGTCAACTGCTGTTCAATTGGATGCCATTTTCTCCTTGCCCTTTAGAAAATGATTGTGCACATTTCTCCTGTCTCGGAAACACCTATGAGATTATCTTGTTAATGCAATTCTCAATTTCATAATGTAATACAATATGGCTGGTGGGATGTTGTTCATGTTTTGGCTGAAGATGCAACATTACCAACTGAAAAAAAATAAAACTAGAAATTATTCTTCACAATAAGCTTTCTCAGCCTCTCTTAAAAACTGGCACAAATGCAGATCTGCCAAAATCCTGGGAGTTGGAAGGCTTGGCATTTTCTAAGCATTTGAGAAATAGAAAAACACTGAAATTGAGATGCAGTAACCACAAAAACAACAGCAGAAGGCACTAATAAGGCTAATGACTTATACTTAACTTGTTATGACTCATGTAGCTGGATTTAATTGTACACATACTATGTGCCTAGCTTCTACAGAGATAAGGATGGAGTAGATTATGCAAGAATACAGGAAATATAAGGGATATTTTTTGTCTTCCAAAGCTTATGATACAGTTGGTGAAATAAAATATTTATTTGGATTAACTAGAAAATGATAAACACCCCTGGAAGTGTGCTTTGTGCCTCAAAGCTTGGTAGACAAGAAATTCTGTTTGGAGGTGATAAGCATGTTGCCAGGAAATAATTTGACTTACACAGTTAACACTCAGCATCTCTTAAGTAACATTGTATAATTTTTGTAAGTGATTATATATTGCCATGTTATATACTGCAAAAGATAATCAGACTATATAATACCTAAAATTATTATCATCATAGCATACTTTAAAGAAGATTATTACATAGATTGATTTATTCAGAAAGATATCATGAAAAAAAATTGACCTAAGGCCATGAGAACCTGGTAAGATAACATCAAAGGCAAACTTATATGTTGGAACAAATGGAATATGAGATTAAAAGAGTAAATACAAACTCTTTCACTTACTCACTGTTGTGTTGTTATTGATCGACTTAGCTCTTTTCCATGACTCGGTTTCCTCATGTGTGATACAGTGACAATAATAATGCCCACGCCTATTGTGTGAGACTTTCCTGGGCATGTTCACGAAAATGCTTAGAAGTCACAAAAACAATTGGTAAACATTTCTTTAATCCATGTCATCAATCTGCAAGGCAAGTATGTGTGGGAGAGGGGTGTGTTTGTGTCTGTATGTACAGGCACCAAGGAGAGAACATACAGCGGTAATAATGTATCAACAAGAACAAAGTCAGCATTTTGGATTCAGTAGCATGAGTATTTCTGAAGAAAGACTTCTGATCATTGGAAACGAGTAGACATGGGGACATTATGCAGAGAAGGGTTTGGTGGAGGAAAAGGGGATGGACTTTGAAGGTACAGATTAAATTGATCTCTGTGGCCCCTTTCTGTCTTATTTTAATATTCTTTATTTCCTCCTCATAACAAATTTCCTCACAATGAACTGGCCCCTCTTGAGCCTTATCACTTCCCGTGACCATATTCTGCTTCCTGGAGAGTATCATGATGGGCTTCTGTCTTCCAGAGAGCTGTTAAGATGCTGCATTCCTTCTCCCATGTTTCATGTGCTGGTAGCTTTCCTTAAGCTTGAATAGTGAACTTTCCTTCATGGCACCACAGTCCAGGCACAGAGGTCAGCTAGGGTGTTGGCTATAAAGCGGTAAGGATGGTAGTGAGATTTGGAGAGACAGTGGGCATATCTATGCCTTCCCAGTGTTTCTGACACCCATCTAGGCCTGTTTTGCTTTTCCTAAACTACAGCCATCCTTTCTTTCAAGCAGACAGAGAGCCCTGCAGAGAGAAATAAGAGCTAAGAGAACATTCAGGTTCTGTTGGCATAGAAAACCATAAACACCAGTCTCTGCTGCCCCTGCAGGCCCTGAAGACTCGTGGAGGAAGGTGGCAGGAGAATTTTCTCAAGCGTTTCCTTGCTCTTGTTTTCCTCTATGCCTATGGCTCAATTTATCTTCTAACTCCTTTCTGTCAAAAACCATTATTTTTATTTCTTCACTGCTTTCTCCTCTCTTTGTATTAGGCTTTCAGTCATGAATCTATCTTTTTTTTTTTTTTTTTTTTTTAAATAGCTTGAGCTAATTGGGTTTTCCAGTATGTCTGATATTTAGGTCTTTCTTTGGTATGCCTTTTCCTAGAATATTGAACAAGAGATCCAGCATATGAAGTTATTTTAACCTGACTTGTATTCTGCAATGTAAAATTGTGCCAGAATTGAAGTGGAATTGCATATGGTGAGATTCAGTGGTAATGGGCAGGTTGTATTAGCCTCCTGTGAGTGAGGTCTTCTCTAGGACTTGGGATATAGGGAGCCTCTTTTCTTCTAAGACCAGATTAAAGATCCAATGCTAGGAGTGGAAACTGGAGGCTGGCAAATACCAGGAACAGAGGCAGGAGGCTGGCATAGAGTTCCCAGATTATCCTTTCCTTTTCTCTCGATATCCTTAGGGCTCCTTTCTTATTCACTTAGCTCTCTGTTTTATGGCAGTATTCATGAATTGCTGTATTCCTCTGTCTCCACCCCACCCTCAACCCAGATGGCACCCTTTTTGAAGACAAGATATTTGACACTGAGATTTGTTACCCTCAGTGCACTTGGCACATTGTCTATCACACAGCGATTGAGGCATTCTTTAAATGAGTGAGTGAGTTGCAGCAATTCTGCTGCAAAGTTAGGCATGAATGCAAGGTGAAGGGACATAGCTCAAGAAGCAGGGCCACGTATATTGCCTCATTTCCTAGAATACTTTCTTCTCTATTACTTATAACACAGAATCAGCAGTTTATTTCAGTTTAAGAAACACTTATCATGACAAGTACTCTGGTAGGTTACAAAAAAACAAAAGAAAACAAAATATGTTGCTTTTCCAGAAGGCAGTTATACTGTACATGGTGCTACAAAAAAGGAATTGCACAAAATGATGGAATATAACACATAAAATAAGAGAAACTTATTAAGTGTCTTGAGTAACACAGATGATGAATGGTCCATCTCAGGGGAGCGGTCAGAGAAGTGGGACTCCCAGAATCAAATTTTTAAGACTGAATATGAATTTTCCAGGTCTAAGAATGAAAAAAGAAATATATTTTATGCCAACCAATAGGAACAGTGTGTGTGCCTGTATATTAGTGTGCATGTATCCATGTATGAATGTATGTGTGCATGACTATATTTGAGTGAGATCTGCATATGTGTGTTCATGCAAGTGAATGACTGTTTGTGAATGTATGTGGATCTGCGAGTGTACATGTGAGTATGTGAGTGTGTATAAAAGTACATGTGTATGGCATGCATGTTCATGTATGTCATTGTGGGAAAAAGTATTTGTAGTGGTAGAGTGGTGATTGCACTAGGTGGTAGACAGCCTGCAGGGTCGGAAAGTTTGGGGGTCTCAGCCATAGCTCTTACTTGTAGAAGTGGTCTGAAGAGACCATCACCTAAAGATGAGATTAAACTGGAAGTAAGGAAGCATGAACATTAGCTGTAAATCTCCTGCATGACCTTGGTGACCTTGGAAAAGACTCCCTGGGCCTTGAATTCCGATCTGCTTGATAAAGGTATGTGGTTAAACAATGGCAAGGTGATGGTTGAAGCTCTTTTGTAATGGAGATTTTTGTGATTTTCCCAAAATTAAAACTCTCTAAGATGCTGTTCTTCTCCCAACACAGATATTGCCTCTGATGGTTAATTTTATGTGACAACTTGACTGGGCTAAGGGATGCCTAGGTAGCTAATAAAATACTATTTCTGGGTATGTCTATAGGATGTTTCCAGAAGAAATTAGCATTTTAATTAAGTAGGCTGAGATCTTTCTCTTAAGAATGTGGGGGCCAGGTGCGGTGGCTCATGCCTGTAACCCCAGCGCTTTGGGAGGCTGAGGCAGGCAGATCACGAGGTCAGAAGATTGAGACCATCCTGGCCAGGAGATGGAGACCATCCTGGCTAACACAGTGAAATCCCATCTCTACTAAAAATACAAAAAATTAGCCGGGGGTGATGGTGGGCACCTGTAATCCCAGCTACTCGGGAGGCTGAGGCAGGAGAATCGCTTGAACCCAGGAGGCAGAGGTTGCAGTGAGCCGAGATCGTACCACTGCACTCCAGCCTGGGTGACAGAGCAAGACTCCATCTAAAAAAAAAGAATATGGATGGGCATCATCCAATTCATCAGGACCTGAATAGAACAAAAAGGCACAGGAAAGGTGACTTTGTTCTCTTTTCTTGAGCTGGGACATCCATCTTTACCTTCCCTCACACATCAGCACTCACGGACCAGGGGCCTATGAACTGGAACAGGACTTACGCTATTGGCTTCCCTTGTTCTCAGGCCTTCCATCTTAGACCAAATTACACTACCAGCTTTTCTGGGTCTCCAGCTTGCAGACAAGAGACCATAGAAATTCTCAGCCCCTATAATCATGAGAGCCAATTTCTATTGTGTGTGTCTTGCGGGGGGCGGGGGGTGTCCTATTGGTTCTGTTTCTTGGGAGAATTCTGACTAATGCATTGCCTATTTCACAAAAATTTTCTGGAAAGAACAACATATATATGTATTTTTAATTCAGGCTAGAATAGCAAGAACAAAAGATACATAGTTTTTGAAAAAAACTGTAGCCATTACCACATTCTCCAAGTGGGTGTAGTATGTATCTTTGGGAAAAGATTGTGCTTTTTTTCTGAAAAAGAAATACTTTACTGGGGCTGGGTCATCATAATATGACTGATAATAGTTAAATAAATATTATGCTTAGTATGTGCCAGGTAGAGATCCAAGTGCTTTCCATGGTCAACTTGTGTGGCAACAGTATAAGTATAATGAATGTAATCTTCATGGTGACACAGAAGCTAAGTCACATTCCAGTAAATATGACAGCCAAGACTGAAACCTGGGTAGCAACTCTGCAGTGACTCTGCTCCTAACCATTTGGCTATTCTGCACTGTGCTAGGAGCATGAGATAGTGAATGATAAAGGTCAAGGGTTGTCTTCTTTGGGTAATTCTTTGATGCTTTCTGATTTGAGAATTTTCCCAATGGGTTTTAAAGCATATAGCAAAGAGATGCTGAGAAAGGTGTTGAACAACTTGATGGCAGGTGGAGCTTGAGGAGAACTTTGCTTTCAAGAGTGCTCAGACATCCGGGAGTCACCAGGAGCTGTGGTTCAGAGGGTGACATACAAGAGAAGTTCAGCTGTGCCTGTGTTCTTGGGATATCCAGGAAATGAAACCCACTGCCTGTATACATATAAAATAATACCTTAGATTATGCCTGTTCAATATTAATGAAAAAGAAGACCTCAGATACTTGAAATCTGGGGACTCCAATATTACATTAGACTTTACTTACTGTATATAAAAATAACATCCCAGATCTTTTAAAAGAGCAAGAATAATGCTTTTGTTTACCAGAAACCTGATCTGAAACACAGTCTGTTTTTGTCTCTGAACCTGGTGAGTATAAGTCTTTTTACCTACAAACTTGAGCTTGTCCTGGCCATGCTTGTTTGGCTAAATGCATTTGCCATCCGTCTTAGACCTGGTGACCTTCCTTTATTAAAATGATCTGTCTATAACTGTCCTTTCTACTACCTTGTAATGCACTTGAGGAATGAGCTGCCTGGGCCATGTTTACAGTTCTAGAATCCATACTGTGACCCACACCTGATCATAAATATCAATGCAATGGTAGTCAACATGAACTGCAGGGAAATTACATTTATGTTTGCAAATACCCCGAGGGGTAATTCTATAAATGTGACACAAAGTCAAAATAATTATCTAAGAGTTAGAGTCATTTGCATACTTTCTGGCTGCTAATCTAAGTATGCCAACTCTACTGTAATCTTGATGTCTTCCAGGGGAATAAGACATGGAATTACACAATGTGGAGCTCAATGGGTCCTTATAGTTAATTTGATCCTTTCGTTGACAGGTGATGAAACTGATCTGGAGCACTTAAGTGAGCTGTCTGTTAACTTTGGCATGACAGAGTCAGATTCTGAATCCAAATCTTCTGTGTCCTAGCCAATGCCTGACTCACAAGTTCACACAGAAAGATAACTGTGCCTCTTTCACCCTTCATCCTCAATTATAGCCTTGTGGATTACTACAAAAAACACATTTCCACCTCTGTGGCTCCCATTTTTCTTCCATCATGTTGTAATACTCCCTTTCCCTACTTCATGTTAAAAAATTCAGGCCCCTGCTGAGACTATCCTGTGTTAGAAATAGGCAGTGACTGTGCATTTAAATAAAGGTCTTTCCAGAAATCCTTATTTGGTTCCTGGTTGCTTGGCAAGACCATCTCTGTTTCTCTTAGTATCACTCAGCCCATTGATTGATGTAGGTTCTCATAAAAACTTCCACTGAGCACCCACCATCATCAAAACAAGCCTGAATTTTTGGGCAATGCTTTAAATGTTCTGAACCTCAATACCCTCATAAATAACATAAGCATAATATTTTCCTTACTTTTTTCATAGGATATGCTCTGGTGACAATCACAGGACATAAGTGACATACATGGATTTGAAATTTTAAAAAAAAGTCTATGTTGTTTTCAATGCTTTTTTGTGTATATAATATCTTCTCTTAAATTTAGGTTTCTGAAGCCCAGACTAATATTGAAGTTCCCTTTGGGGTTGATATAGAGACCAACACCCACCTCTATGTGCCTCAGTGAAGACCTAAGTGGCTGGACCAGGCCACTGGGTTAATATTAGGTTGGTGCAAATGGAACTGTGGTTTTTGCAATTACTTTTAATAGCAAAAACCGCAATTACATTTGCACCAACCTGATATTACCCAGAACTAGAGACTCCTTGGCCAAGGTGCAGCCCACACGCCACAATTCAAGCTGTCATGATAAATCCCACATAGGAGATAACAAAGGTAATTTGATTAGAAAAGCATCTGTAATTTCCTATCATTGCTGGAGAAATCTTGAAGAGAAAAATGAAAGAATAAAAAAATGAAAGAATATTTGGGAGGCCGAGACGGGCGGATCACGAGGTCAGGAGATCGAGACCATCCTGGCTAACACGGTGAAACCCCGTCTCTATTAAGAAATACAAAAAACTAGCCGGGCGAGGTGGCGGGCGCCTGTAGTCCCAGCTACTCGGGAGGCTGAGGCCGGAGAATGGCGTGAACCCGGGAGGCGGAGCTTGCAGTGAGCTGAGATCCGGCCACTGCAGTCCAGCCTGGGTGACAGAGCGAGACTCCGTCTCAAAAAAAAAAAAAAAAAAAAAAAAATGAAAGAATAAAATAAACCCAAAATGGATTTTTATGAAAACAGAATTGATTAAGTATTCTTCCAAGAGGCTGGATTGTACTTTTTTTTCTTCATAGTAAAATTGTTATATTTCGTGTGGATAAGGGAAGAAAATAATTAACTCAAAAATAACTAAGATTTGGAGTATTCTGGAAGCCAGATCCTCAGAAAAATACTTGAGGGATTGTAAGCATTTAGCTTGGAAAAGAGAAGTCTTGAGGGATCATGAGTATCATCTTCAAATGATTTAAGGGATTTAAAAATGAAAAAAAAAAAATGTCAACGTTGTTCTGAAATCCAGGACACAGGACTGGTGCAGATACTCGTTTGAGCAGTCTGTCTTGCCTGACTCTGCTGGCCCAAAGACACAGAACAGGATGTCACCAAAGACGTGCAGAGTCAGCAAAGTAAATGTTACAGAAAGACTGAGATTTCTTTCAATAGACAGGAGAACAAAGGCTTTAGAGGCAAACAAACCTGAGTTTGAATATCTTTCTCTCACTTAATAGCTGTGTGCCCTTGAGAACATTACTGTAGCACTTTTTGGTTCTCACCCTCAAAATGGGAATAATGCTCATTATTCCAGGTTGTGAAGATTAAACACAACGAGATAGATAGATAGATAGATAGATAGATAGATAGATAGATAGATAGATAGATGCTGTTTGCTAAGTTTGACACAAATAGGTACCTATGAAAGGGTAACTATTTGTTATGATCATCATCTTTCAAGTCCTTCAGTGCAAATACAACTGTGTCCCTTGTACTAATGAGAAAACTGGTCCTGGAGCCTGAGTAAATTGTCTATGGTCACAGAGGTAGTAAGTGATGGGATGGGAACACACATTTTCACCTGTCTGGTGGTGGAATCCCGCCCTCTCCAGGACTCCAAGCTGCCTCTCGGCTAAGGAAATACTTTCATTAACAAGTAAGTCAAAACATTGTGTCTACTCTCTTAGACAGACAGAACACACATGTCCTTGTCTCTCTACCCAGAATGATGGAAAGGACACCTCCAGGATGGCTCCTTCAGGACTCCTGGAAGATTGCATCATCAACTAAGTCCTAGACAGTTCTATGTTCAATTAAGTGGATTCATTTTTCTTTCATCTAAGGAACCACCCCTTTATAGAAGACTCACACACCATGTATCTGACCTGAAATCAGAACCATAAGCTCGTGACTCAATGTTAACTCTCATTGTGGAGCCACAGACCAGGATTTGGTGATTACATCTTTTTTTCTTTTACTAAATTCAATGCAGGGATATTTAACAAGCTTTGCTGCAAACGGTATCTGAAAAATCTTTAGCTACCCAGCTCAGGACCATCAATCTACCTGCCCCCTCCCTAGCACCCCCCAAAAAAACACAGTCTGTCATCCCCAGCAGCTGTCTGTCAGCATGCAAATATTCCTAAAAGGGGAAACCAGAAATCCCTTACCCTGAGTGGTATCATAGATCTCCCCTCCACAGCAAGATCCATGAAGCTGTACCAGGAAAGGAGGGGCCTTTTAAGTAGGGACAAGGAGAAAACAAAATCATTTATAAATGAAATATTTTATTTGAAATTTTATTTGCAAATTTCCAAATTGTTCCAATTGCTTTTCAAGCCATTCAGTGTTTTGACTCCCAAAAGCTCTGTCTTTTTTTGTCGTTTCCCTCTCCAGTCTCCTTTCTGCCCCTCTCTCTCACACACTCTCTCTCAGCCTGAAAATTCTGGTTAGCCGTGGTTTAGGGTACACGTTGTGGTTTATCACTGATAACCACACTCCCTGTTCTGAGGTGCTGGAACACTTCCTTAAAGCAGAGAGTGCATGGACTAACAATTATATTTCAAGCTGCATTTAATGTTGAAATATGAGACAACAAATTGATCTTAGATTTCTTCAGTCAAGCATGACCTCACCTCTGACTCTGGCAGAAGCAGCTGCGGTGCCGGAGCAGTAGTTGTGCAGTTGCAAAATGAATAACAGGAAGACAACAAAGCCTCATCCTTTTAAAAACAAAACAAAAGAGAAAGATTACCAACATTTTTTTCTGCGTTAGCAATACCTGCTTCTAAAACACCAGACTGGAAAACAGTCACTAAAACATTCCCTCAGACTTTCTTGTAAACCATCCAGTCTGGTGTAGGCTTTCTCTTAGAAAAGATGCATATCCATAGACTTTTGCTTCATAGCCTGACTTTTCATTACATAATAGAGAAGGTGATATATTCAAATATCTGCCACAAAAATATGTAGGAAGATGCTTGTTCACTGTCTAAGAATGATCTGCATGTGGCTATTTATTCATTCAATCTCTGAATAATAGCTCTTGAACAAAGGAGGAAAAAGTATCTCGCTCTGAGAAGATCAAACATTCCGCATTATTGTATTAATTCTCAGATGGTTTCTTTGTGGGAAGTGAGTAGTATTATTGCTTCATGTGAGACAGGGAGAAATAAAATCCAAAGATAACCTGACAAGTACTGGAGATAGGTAGTTTATCATTGCTGATACCAAGGACTAAATGCAATGGTAACAAAATAATAGTGTATTAAAAAGAAAGAGAGGAACAGGAGCAGAAAGGAGAAAGAATAGCAAGAAAAAGAAAGAAAAAAGATATCAAAATTGGCATTTTCTCCCAAGCTATCAATAAATTTGTAACATAATTGAAAAGATATGAAAATGAAGATAAATGACAAAGTGGCAACGGAATAAGATGCGGTAGTTTTATTTCAAATACTTTTGTTGTAAACAAATATGACTCTGTTTGCAAAGTTTCAATTGTGAGATGTTTTCTGAGCACCGAAATACTGTCTAAAATCCAGAATTTGAAAAAAAAAAAAAGTGCCTACCTTTTTGTTTTCATTTTTAATATTGAAGTAAGAAATTAAATTATGCAGTGGACTAAAGATAAACCTTTGTCTCTTCCCATACGCCAAATTTTATGATCCAATTGTATTCCTGATCAGAAAAAGCAAGATTAGACCGTTTCCAAAAGTTCAAGGATGTATGTGAATATCTCAGCCTTTGCAGGATAGGCAGTTCCCAAAACTGCCTGCCATTCCAGGATTAGCTGCTGTGTGGCGTTAGTCCCCTTCAAATGAACAGGCTCTCTCTTCCTCCAGCTCCTGCTCCTGTGCCTTCTTACTTGAAAATGGTTCTCTCTGCTGTCACTGTAACAAACGGTTCTAATTGCTGGGTTGCCTGTTATGGTGGAAATTGCAGTGGTCCGTGGTTGAAGGCTTTCGCTCTGCTTTGGTAATCACAGAGAGAGCCAAACTGCTCCTTTCCTAAAGGGATAAAGAAGATAATCTTGAAAAAAATAGTAATAAATAATAAATCATTTTAAGAGAAGCAGAAAACCAACACACTTGCTGAATGGTTATAGTCTAATCTAATTGTAATGCATTTTTCCTCTTGAAGAGATGAAAGTTCACGGATATATTTTCTTGTATTCTTGGTGGTGATGATGGTGGAGGTAGTGTTTGCTTTTGTCTGTGAAGTAATACATGGTAGGCAATGATTTGGAATTGTAAACTTTCCAATTTATTTTCATGGCAATCTGTGAGATGTGTCCCTGGAGGAAGGCAAACAATTGCAGTTTTAGAGCTGAATTGGCCTCCCTCTCTCCTTTCTTACATTAGAAAGCATGCCATCTCATTTTGAGTAGGATTACAAAATTCCCAAATTCTAATAAAATGCCAGAGTAATATGTGATGGTCTGAGATGGTTGATGTGTTATTGAAGAAACACTCTATAGTGAGAGAGGTAAAAATGAGAGCAGTTATTGTCAGATTTTACCATCATGACAGAATTCAGGTTACAAAAGGCGATTCCTAATTTGGGAATTTAATCAGATAGCAAGCACCAAGGACAGCAGCTGCTGTTACATTAGGTTGGGTAAAATTATAAGGCCTATCAATTCTCATGCTTCGGGGCATAAGCTGATCACCAGCTGAGGTCAGGAGAAAATTTCCCCAATGGCAGGCTTGCACAGTTATGCCCAATATAAGAGATTTAACATCTACCCCTAAAATATCTGATGTGATTCATTACCAAATAAATATAAACATACAACATGTACTTGTACTATTACCAAAGCAGGCACATACAATGGACTAGACAGACATAGAAGTGAGTATTGGTCTGAATGCCCAAGTCTTAAATGAGACCACAATGACCCAAGGAAAACCTACCTTCACATGGTCAGTTTTGCCTACAGAGACCCGTTAATTCTTTGTCAAATTTGTGGGTGAATATTTTTCAAATGTCCAGTCAAGTCAGATATTTGCATTTCCTTACATGAACTCAGTCTTCCAAAATGAGTGGCGGTAGAAGGGGGTGGTATAAGTTTTCTTCGCTGTATGACAAATTACCACAAACTTAGTAACCTAAAATAACCCAGATACATTATTTCACAGTTTGTGTGGGTCAGAAGTCTTAGTCTGGGTTAGCTGGATCTTCTCCTGGGGTTTTACCAAGTGGTAATAAAGGTGTCAACTAGGGCTGTGAATTTCATCTGAGGCTCTGGGATCTCTTCCCAACTCACCTGTTGTTGGCAGAATTCACTTCCTTACAGTTGTATGACTGAGGTCCCTGTTTCTCTGTTAGCTATCAAATAGCCAGGGACTGTTCTCAGCTGCTAGAGGTCATCCACGGTTCCTTGTCACATGAACCCCATAGGCATCTTACAACATGGATGCTTGCTTTCTTCCAGCCCAGTAGGACTGTGTCTCACTGACCTCTTCCTGTGAAACAGGCCAATACAGTCTTCTATAACATAATCTAATCAAGGGAACAGAGATCTCATCATATTCACATGCTCTTCCTATACTCAAGAAGAAGGAATTCTACAAGATGTACACATAAAGAAACAGGAATTTGGGAATCTTCTTAGAATTCTGCCTAAAACAGGGCTCTAGTGAAAATAGGAAAGATCAACATTAATAATGCAGGGTTATTTTATTTCATTAATTCTATAGGATTTTTTAAAACTATTTGATGGCCAGGCGTGGTGGCTCATGCCTGTAATCCCAGCATTTTGGGAGACTGAGGTGGGAGGATCACGAGGTCAGGAGTTCAACAAGCCTGACCAATGTGGAGATACCCTGTCTCTACTAAAAAATACAAAAATTAGCTGGGTGTGGTGGTGCATGCCTGTAGTCCCAGCTACTCGGGAGGCTGAGGCAGGAGAATCTATGGAACCCAGGAGGTGGAGGTTGCAGCAGGCCGAGATTGCACTACTGCACTCCAGCCTGGTGACAGAGCGAGACTCCATCTCAAAACAAAACAAAACAATTTGATGAGACTAGTCATTAATCTATTGTGTTTTATCTATTAGCAATCGTCCACTAGAGAAGGACAGATCACTGGTGAATTTGTGATTATAACCATATAAATATAACTTTAGAATATAAATTAGAGGTATTTAGTTCAATCATTTTATATGGCACATAAATAAACTGACACTCAACAAAATTAGTGAGTCTAACTCACTGGGCTTTGCCATTTAAAGCCAGAATAAAAATTTAGTTCTCCACACTCTTAAACAAACTACACCTTAGCTTTTAACTTACCATCAGGCCCTTCGCCCACTTTTTGGTGTTTGCTCTCACTCTGCAGATTTCCAAGTATCTCCAGGTATTTGTGCATTTTCATCCAAGGTAACTGCTTCTTTTGAATGGTAATAAACCACTCACACTGAGCTGCCAGTGACTGATTACATTTTAAGGACAATTTCCTAACCTTATAATGGTATTACTATTTTCACAGAAATGAATACACTAAACTGAAAGGGAGATGACACTCTTACTGTAGACTTCCTTGTTAGAGCAGAAGGAGAAAGGTGGGCAAGTGTGTGTGTGTGTGTGTGTGTGTGTGTGTAATGACTTGTTCTTTGGTCCTGATGCTTGTAACAGCAGAGCAGACCACAGTTTGGGGTCACTTATCAAGTAACAGTATGACAAACAAAGGAAATTTCAAAAACTTTTTCTTGATCATTTAATCATGCAGTGGGTTTTCCTACTTTTTTAACTTCTAATGTAGTCAACTCTTGTGTCAACTAACTTATTGGTTAATGGGTAACTACTAATTTGACGGGGAGGTTTTCATACAGTTCTATTGCTACAAACAACAGGGCAGGTAGAGATGCTCAAAGCAGGAAGTGCTCTGGTCAGTTAGAGAATCTTGGAATCACAAATAAAATGCTAAAATGTATCCTAGTTTTAGTAGAGATAATAGAATCCAGGACACTTCTGCCAGTTTTGGCATCAAGACGTTTTGCACAATGCTCTGTCTTTGGGTGCCTGTCAGGAATGAGATTTCTGATGAAACAAACCTGTGCCAATAATTGAGTGTGGAAGCAGGCAACATTAGATGCTATCTTTGTGAAAAGCAACAACTGTAGAGGGTTTTTTTTTTTTCCAGATCTACTTTTATTAAGCAGGTAGATGTTGGGTGGTTGTATCTGTTATTTCATCTATGACCACATCTCAAATTTTAATCATTGTAGATAAATTGGGTGAGAAGGAGAAGAAACACAGTACTCCAAAATCTTTATTAAGGGAGATACTTTTGGCCGGGCACGGTGGCTCACACTTGTAATCCCAGCACCTTGGGAGGCCAGGGAAGGCAGATCACCTGAGGTCAGGAGTTCGAGACCAGCCTGGCCAATATGGTGAAACCCTGTCTCTACCAAAAATACAAAAATCAGCTGGGTGTGGTGGCGGTTGCCTGGAATCCCAGCTACCTGGAAAGCTGATGCAGGAGAATCACTTGAACCTGGGAGGCAGAGGTTGCAGTGAGCCGAGATTGCGCCACTGCACTTCAGCCTTGGCAACAAGAATGTAACTTAATCTCAAAAAATAAAAAATAAAAAATTTCTGTCTTGCATAGTACTATTATAATATCTATGAATTTCATCAAATTATTATTTTTTAAATATTTTTTCTCTGCCTAAAATGTGTTACAGCCTTGGATAAGAGTTCATCCAACGTTGTGTTCAGCATGAATTTGTCATCTTCCTCTTAGTTGGGGAAAGGCTGTCACCTTCATTTGAACTATGAGAAAATATTCTCATACTTCATAAGAATTTCAATATTTTAAGCAAAATGTTATTTTCACCTGAGGATGAATCATCTTTTCATCCAGTATTCACTGTCCTATGCTTGCAAGCAACGATGTTTATAACACTGATGCATCCTATTATGAACAAATATTTCTTCAGAAATACCATGCTCCTAGTCTTGCTGTCTGGCTAGCCAATCTCATGTAATCTTTCAACGTGGAGCCCAAGTTACTCCTTCTAAATAAAGGCTTTTCTGACTATCAAGTCGACAGTGTCTTCCACTTTCTCAGAGCCTATTTCTGGGGGTATTTATTTTAACACATAACTGTGTTTTATCTCTATTTCCTTTATGCAAGTCTTATTTCCGAATAGTTTGCCAAAATCATTGAAAATAGGAACTTTGCTCACAAGTTTTTAGTACTTCCTACGATGCCCAGCATAGTGGTGAAGAGAATAAAGCTTTGTCGAACTGGGAAATAAAATTAAAATAGCAACCAGTTATATTAAACAACCATTGACCTTTTCATAGTTGGGATAGTAATTTTTGTTGTCATTGGGTTTTTGTTTGGTTTTGTTTGTTTTCTGTTATTCCTATTAGGTTTGTTAGCTTGTTTGTTTTTGTTTTTGTTGTGCTTGACATACTTGCCTGGATTTGCTTAACACTGACAACGTGAACTAAACATGATCATAGTTAATTAATTGCCGTACTATTCTTGACAGAGCAGATCCTACAACATTTAAAACAAAACAAAATGAAACAAAAAATGTGGGGAGATCTAGGCACAGTGTTTGTCTACCAATTAAACCTGGCTCTAAAATCAAATTCATGACTCTTCTCTAATATTTAATAACCCAAGGTTTACATATTCACTCTGAAGAGAAATCAACATGTGGTCAAAATAATCCTATTTTTAAATGAAGTAAGGAATTAACTATATGAAAGTGAATTTGTCAATTCTCTCTGAAGTGAATAACTATCTCCTAATATTTTGTTATTCAGAAATCTCACATGCCAGGTTAATTAAGGAAAGACACACCTGTAAAAAGCTGCCTACTAGACGTGGTTTTCATTTGCACTGCCTTCCAGCACGCCAGCAACCAATAGCTTGGCCAGATCTTCAGTCACATATACCTTAAGTTTTAATGGTTACCATGGTAATGAAAAAAGGCATTACAAAATGCACAAGCTGTTAACATGTTGCAGAAGCCAAAAGAAAGAGCTAAGAATAAACTTCTGCAAATTCCTGATCACACCACATTTGAGAAAAACTGCTGTTAAACCAACGTCATGTCCCAGTCAAATAGCTCATTAATCTGGAGCTGAAGCTGCATATACCTCCCTCTAAGCTCTCTCTCAGCTGGGGTTGGGCCCTTTCCCTATGAGAATATACGTGAGTGTGTCAGAATGAGCAGGGGTATGTATGTGGAGAGGGTGGGGACAGAGAGACAGCGAAAAAGAATAAACAGGCTGCAAATTGAGTCTCAGCTCCTTCATCAACAAGAAAGAAAACCTTCATGTTTTCTAACAGGGATGACAGACAAGATAATTTAAGTGAATCTAATTTAGATAAATCTAAATTTTAGTGGGTGAGTAAATCATTATAACCATAGACAGATAAGATGAGTGTTTCATTTGCTTTGAATTTTGCCTCTAGAACCTTGATATTCTGGCTGCAAAAAAGCAAAATATATGCACCCATCTAATCCCCTGCTGGGAAGAAAGCATTGCTTGCTGAGCAAGAAACTATCTCTCCTCAGAAGTGGGGGCTGCCTGCTTAGTGACATAGCTTCTAGAACAAAGAAATAAAGAAAGGAGAGTCCTTGATTTGGGAATATGATACCAGCCAGGAAAGCAAAGATTAAGGTACCAACATTTACACTGAAAAGCGCATTGGTTCTAGAATAAACACACAACAGTACAAAAAGGTAGAACTCTTTATTTATTGATTTACAGGCAGAGAGCCATGCAGACAGACAGTTGGGGAGTTCACAACACAGATGAATCACCAGACATGATATGAAAATGCAAGTCTGGTTCGTATTGTTTAAATGTGGATTTGTTCCAGTTTGTGCTCTCCTATAAGCGAGGTCACTCAAGGTGGGAGGAACACTGCCACCCTGGATTAAACTCTAGAATATTGTGATACCTGCAGAGGGGTCCCTTCATGTTTTCCATTCCCCTGGAGGCAGATCTCGCTTTTTCATTTGTGGCCCTGCTCAGACTCTGGAGTGTCTCTGTTTGGTGGTGTTTGCTACCCAGCTCCATTCTCAGCGGTCAGCAAATCTAGTCCCTGCTTCTATCCCATTCTTCTTCTGGGAAGTTCTCCCACACAATGATCCACTTCCCTCCCCCTTGCCTTCCAATCCCCAGGATATGCTTGGCAATGTCCTTGGCTTTGTGTTTGCTTACATCCTATATTCCCCCTTACCATCACTTTTGGAAGGCTTTAAAGGCCCAGATACATCCATAATTTTACTCTCAGGCCTTCCTCAGCAACCCTGACATTTCACATGTTTCAGACTACTTTGTAGCTACTGAGCAAGGTCAGTATCCTAGAACATCTTCTCTCTTCTCCTTCTTGTTTTAAATTTTACTTCCACAGTTACATTTTAGAGCCATTTATGACTGCTGTTTCATCCTGTTTTTTTTTTCTTTTTTTGCAATGTTCACTTTATCTAAAATACTATAGTGCTCCTACTAAGTACCCAATAAATGCTCAGTGATTTAACTTATATTTTAATCATCAAATGCCATGTTCCCCAGCATCACAGCATCTCTGAAATTATATCTTAATATCTGTTGTAAACTCAAATACTCAAGTTATAGAGATATAGTAAATCAAGATAAAATTCAAACCATGATAAGATTATATAATTTTTGCCAACAATTTAGAGAACTGTAGAGCTGTAAGGAATGTGGACTACTCTAAACTACTCTAAACCCATGCATCTTTAAAAGACAAATGAAAGGCCCTCATGAGCAGTGGGGTTCCCTAACGTCACATGTTATTTGAGCTAGGAAGAGAAGAAAAAGGGGCTACTTGGATCTTCTTCATGAATCCTTTCCCAATGCCCTACTGCTTGTCACCATAGCAGATCCTTACCTACATTTGTTGCCCTATACAGGAATTTGAAATGACATTCAATATATTCAATACAGTGTATTTATTCCCAAGGATAGATGTTTTCTCCCTGTTTTAAATTCACCTTGTTAGGAAGCAAAGAATAGTTTTGTCTGAAACCTCTCTCTGGTAGATGATGTAGCCAAAGCCAGCTCACAGCTCACTCTCATATGATACCTGTTTATTCATTAATCAACATGTATTTGAAAATAGACATTGTGTTAAGTGTATGGAATACAAAGTAAAGATATACCTCATCTCTGTCCTCAAGAAACTTTTTGGTCCAGTATGGGAAAGGATCAAACCGAAAGGAGAATGAGGTACTCAGACTTCTGCCAACAACATGGGCTAGTCATCTGGGCAGAAGAGATGTCTCCTCAGCCAAACAGTACATACTGGAAGGAGAGGGACATGCAGAGCCTGGAGGCAAAGCATTCCTCAGACAAAAGGAGAGGGACATGCAGAGCCTGGAGGCAAAGCATTCGGCAAACAAAAAAACCACCTTGAGGATTTGGAACTAAATTTTGTTTAGTTTTTGTGCTGCACCAAGAGAAAGTGGTGTAGACAGGCAGAAAATAGGCCTTGGGAAGCTTTGTGGCCAATATTATGTCATTTCAACCTTACAATTATTCAGTGTAAGTAACTTGCAAAGGATGTTTATAACAGCCTTATTCAGAAGTGCCAAAACTTGGAAGCAACCAAGGTGTCCTTCAGTTACAAAGGTGCATCCTGACAATGGAATATTACTCAGCCCTAAAAAGAAATGAGCTATTGCTATGAAAAGACACGGAGGAAATTTAAATGCATATGACCATGTGAAAGAAGCCGATCTTAAAAAGCTATGTATTCTATGATTCCAACTATATGACATTCTGGAAAAGGCAAAACTGTAGAGAATGTACAACACCAAGAGTGAAACTTACTGTAAATTGTGAACTTCAGATGATAATGATATGTCAATGTAAGTTCATAAATGGTAACCAATGTACCACTCTGGTGGGGAATATTCATAACAGGGGAGGCTATGCATGTGTACAAACAGGGAGTATTTGGAAAATCTTTGCACCGTTTGCTCAATTTTACTGTCAACCTAAAGCTACTCTGAAAAATCATTCCAGGTCCAAACAGGGCAATGACATAATTAGATTCAATATTCAGAAGGTCTGTTTTGATGACAATGCTGAAATTGGCAGTGGCTCAACAGAAGAGAAGAAGAAGAGTTTGGAATCTGCTGCAATAATCCAAATGAGATATGAACTTCTGAAGGAACGGGAATGGAGACAAAGGGATAAAAAGGCAAATATTTATCAAATATAAATTTATCAAACAGAAGAGTCTGAGGGAGAAGTTCAAGTGACACCCAAGATTCTGGCTGGTGTTACAAGGAAGGGTCGTGCCATTCTCTGGGAGAGAAATGCAGGAGGAGAAGTGAGTTTCAGGATGGTTGTCATTAGTTCATGCTTGGACTTGTGCAGTTTGATGTGACCGTGAGAGACATCCAAGAAGAGGTTGGAAACCAGAATCCAGAGTGCAGGAAAAGAGGAAAGGACTGGAGAGATGGACATCTGTGCCTTTAAATATAGATGATGATACAATGAACCACCATGACACTGGCTGTGTCTCTAGAACTAATCAGAAGCAAATGTTTAGAGAAAGCAGGGTTTGTTTCACATGGTCACAACTTACAGCTATGTGTTTCTGCCTGACCATAGCCTCTTTAATTACTTTACCTCCAATCAACTTACCATCTCTATACATCTTTTTCGGAACTAATGTTATTAGAAATTTTTTATGTAACTCAGCTCCTTATCAACCTATCTATCTGGAAGATTAAGAAGTCTTCCAGAAAAGAGAATAAATCTCTAATGACATAATATCATGAAAAACAAATAGTTTTTTTTTCAGGCTAGTGTAGTCAATAATAGCTGCTATTTATAGGAAGTCTAGGATGGAAATTTAACAAATATGCCCATCACAATCATACCACAAAGGCAGATCTCAACTCATTAATGCCTATGAAGCATAACCTCTATAGCTTTCACTAAATAGTAGACACTGTTCTAAGACTTAGTCATTTAACCCTAACAGTAACTCTAAAGTACTATACTTTTTCAATTTACTGATGAGTATACTTAGTCACAAAAAGGTTGAATGACTGGGATAAAGTTTGCAATTTTGGAGCTGGGAGTCAGTCTAAGTAAATCTAACTCAAGATACTATCCTCTAATTGTTTCTGGAATGAATGGATTTATTAATAAACAAACATTTATTAAAGTAAGTAATATATAGCAAATGCAAGACAAAGAAGCTGACACAATGCTTCGTGAGTTTCAGATTATTTAATATTACTTTTAATTCATGAATTTATGAAACATTTGGCAAAAAGGGGGGTCAAAGGGGGAAATTTTGATTCACACTATATTCAAATGACTTGTAAATAAGTTGGAGACTCACACTCCCTGAATTTAAAAGTTACTGCAAAGATACAGTAATCAAAATAGTGTGATTCTGGCATAAGAACAGAAATATAAACCAATGTAATAAGAGAAATAACTGAGTTTTGAGTCTTTTTTACTAAGTACTAGTGGTTCAACCTGGAAAAAAATATTTAGGTATCAGGAACCTTGGTTTCTTCCTCTGTAAAATGCGAACAATATTATCTTATTCACATTAAGGAGGAAAGATTATGTGAGACAGTTGATCCAAAAACCCTAGCTCATAGCTTAGGAAATAGTAATACCCTATAACTACCTGCTGTGTTTGCCCATTTGTGTTGCTGTAAAGATATGCCTGAGACTGGGTAATTTATAAAGTAAACAGGTTTATTTGGCTCATGGTTCTGCAGGCTTCACACAAAACATAGGGTCAGCATCTGCTTCTGGTGAGGACTTCAGGAAGCTTACAGTAAATGGGTTCGCCCTACAGATCTCGTGTGTTAGTATTGACTTGTCTCAACCCTAATTAGCTGTGAAATGTAATCAAGTCACAAGCCAAAAAGATAAGGCCAGCATCTAGGTTGGCAACTTGGTCTAATTCTTCTTCCTCTAAGAGGGAATAGCTGGGATGGTCTTACAGTCCACCAGTGACCAGATCCTCATCACAGCTTCCATGTTCACCCTTCAGTTTTCAAGGAGAACGTTTTCAGTTAAAAGCCCAAACCACCCTGCTCCATTTCCTCAGGCAGAGTCAGTGAGCGCTCTCAAGCTGCTTTCAGCCTCCCAAATAAGTGAAATGTTTGACATGAAAGCATATGTTTTTTGGCAACTTTGTTTAATCCACATTTTAAAAGGAAAATTGAAACTCCACAAGGTGCGAAAAAGATTAGTGGAACGTTTCAGTATCTGGTGGAAAGCAGGCCGTGTTCCCTCCTCCTTCTGTTCTTTTTCCTCTTCCTTCATGTGCGGATATTTGCTTTATAAAAGCTGCCATAAAAATGAATCTTTTAATTAAGAATCTGAGCCACCTAACTGCAGAACAGAGAAAAATATCAAATGGCACAGGATGCAGGAGCCATCTGTAAGACAGAGATGGCACATGTCTGTTCTTAAGAAGGGTCATCACTCTCTGAAGTCATGTGTGGGTCACAGAATCAAAAGCTTTAGATTAGAAAAATAAGATTTCTAAAGAAGTCAGATTTCTCACTATAAGATAAAGAAGTGACTCCCCCAGGAAGAAAGTCACCATGCAAAAATTTGCTAATTATTTTAGAGAATGCAGAATCTTACAGGCAATTGCTTTTAGAAACCACTTTTCCAGAAGTGCTGATGAGACAAGTTTTAAAGACATACAAATCTGAACTCAAATATGTCTGAAAAATCCACAGAGTCATCCCTGATGTGAGACAGGTTTGAAAGGGCTTAGGGGTCCCAGGTCGTTGGGATGCAGATGGGAGGTAAAAGGGAAAATCATCCAGTTTCTCACCCTCCCCACGTGCATTTGTCCTATATTTACTGTGACTCCCATACCCTCAGCAAAGACCTTGCCAGACGGTAGGGTAGAAAATGATGCTGGAGATTCATAGCTGATTTTCCCAGTTAGTTACTGAATTGAGATCCTGAACCCTAGAATGAGTCTCCAATACATACAGCTAAAACCCTGGTTTCTCAAAATAGCATATTAAGTATACACTGAATCATGAAACTTAATGCATTTGAATTTTTTTTTTTTTTTACAATTGTGCAATAATTGAGGAAGCCATATAAAGATTTTGGAGACAACAGGAGAACATGGCTCTGGAGACAGATTATTTTTTATTCACATCTAAGATCCACCCCTGCTTACTATGTAACCTTAGACAAGTTATTAAACCGTTGTTTTTACATTTTCTAAATGGGAATAATAATACATTTTTCTACATACTGATATTTTGAAGATTAAAATAATTATTACAAGTAAAGCAGTCAGAATATACATAGCATAAATTAAAAGCATGAAAATCTTAGCTAATCTATTATTGTTATTATTTATAGGTTTCAAACTGTTTTTGCACTTTATTATTATTAT
>NW_020260960.1:0-9406 GCF_003255815.1 Theropithecus gelada
GACAAATGGCTAATATCGAGGATCCACAAGGAACTTAAACACATTTACGAGAAAAAAACAAACAACCCCATCAAAAAGTGGGCAAAGGATATGAAAAGACACTCCTCAAAAGAAAACATTTATGTGGCCAAAAACATATGAAAAAAATCTCATCATCACCGGTCATTAGAAAAATGCAAATCAAAACCACAATGAGATACCATCTCATGCTAGTTAGAATCGTGACCATTAAAAAGTTAGGAAATAACAGATGTTGGAGAGGATGTGGATAAATAGGAACGTTTTTACACTATTGGTGGGAGGGTAAATTAGTTCAACCATTGCAGAAGACAGTGTGGTGATTTCTCAAGCATCTAGAACCAGAAATACCATTTGACCCAACAATTCCATTACTTGGTATACACCCAAAGGATTATAAATCATTCTATTGTAAAGACATATACACACATATGTTTATCGAAGCACTGTTCACAATAGCAAAGCCTTAGAACCAAGCCAAATGCTCCTCAATGATAGACTGGATAAAAAAAATGTGGCACATATACACCATGGAATACTATGCATCCATAAAAAAGGATGAGGTCATGTTTTTTGCAGGGACGTGGATGAAGCTAGAAACCATCATTCTCAGCAAACTAACACAGGAACAGAAAACCAAACTCCGCATGTTCTCACTCATAAGTGGACTTGAACAATAAGAATACATGGAAACAGGGATGGGATGGGAACATCACACATCTGGGCCTCTCACCGGTCGGGGCGCTAGGAGCAGGATAGCATTAGAAGAAATACCTAATGTACTTGTCGGGTCGATGGATGCAGCATACCACTGTGGCACGTGTATACCTGTGTAACAAACTTGCACGTTCTGCACATGTGTCCCAAAACTTAAAGTATAATAGTATAAAAAAGTACTATGATGGTTGATGTTATTAAGTAGTTTTGAAAATTAGAAGCGCCACTCAAGGCCAAATAGTATAGATTTGCTTTGCATTTACTAGATCACAAATATGCCCTCAGTAAGATTGTGGTCTCATGTACAGCTCACTACGAGACAGCACATTTTATTAGACAATGTCCTTTTTCTTAGGTTTACCCATGTGTTTTCCATAGCATGCATATACTGAACAATGGTAAGGAATTAATGCATTTTGAAAATGGTTGTAGACCTGGCTCAGTTTTTTACTTGAAGTCATTTTTTATTGTATTACATAAATAGTAAAAGGCACAGAAATCTAACTTTTGCTTAAAAATAACCGTGAGTACCTGCACACAGATTCTCCAGTGTATAGCCAAATCACTGGTGTTGGGACAAAATGGGAAATACATGGAAGTAATTTTACCAAGCAGCACATCCAGTCTAGAAAAAGCATCCAACAGGGGTTTATAGATGCCCTTAATATCACACGCATATTTCCTGCCCTTACTATTTCAGTGCACAGAGGTTTAGCTTCCTCCTGCCGGCACCTGTGTTTCACCTTTAGTTCAGGCTGCAGGTCTGAGGAATTAAAATATCCCAGGAACAATTCTCAATTTCTGACTTGTCAAGAACTGGTATATAAATATCTCTGCACCCTTGTCCTTAGGAAAAGATGGCTCTAGGGTGCATATTGTACCATTTCCAAAGTTCCCCAGGTTTGGTGGAATACTGTGGTACTTCGCTTCATAATCCAACTTCTATTGGTCCTCCCTTTTTTGGCTTTACTTTCTCACTCATCTACTGTGGTTTCAGGGATCATCTCCCAAATAAACTGCTTGCATTTTAATTCTTGTCTCAAAATCTGCTTCCCTAAAACCTCAAACTTAGACACGGTTGCACTCTCCTAGTCTGTTCATTCTTGGCACCAGCATCTTGAATAAATAATCAATGGGATTCAACCCTGCTTTTTATATATGAAAAGAATGTGAAGGAGTCTTTGAATTCAGATTTTATAAATATAGGAACAAGATTAGAGGATAATGACTGAACCTACAACATAGGGTCAAGCATCAGAGATTGGACACAGTGGGAGCGCAGACGTGTTTCCATTCTCTACTTACTGAAGTAACTAGAAGAATTACCTCTGTTTTGGTCAATTCTGTGTTTCTGTTCTGGTATTGATGGGTTCTACCAAGCCTGCTTCTGGGTTTCCTCTGTCATTGTTCCCCATGAAGATCACCAATGAAGTAATCTTGCCCTTGTGCCAAGACGCTTATTATAATTATATGCCAAATATTCTAGGCCTCTGCTTGTGTGTGGCCAAAATCCATATTCAATACAAAGTTAACATCTTGTGTGTTAAGAAAAGGTTTCATTTGAAAGGGGCTTTCTCTTACCTGCCTCTCACCAGTCCCTATTATCCCTTGTAAGGGCTTATTTCTCTATTTGCTAGAGCTCAGCTCTTCTATGAGTCATCATTATGGAAAGGAAAGGGGAGCCTTTATGTCTTTACTTTCTTTGGCAGGAAGAATAACTTCCAGGTGGCATCTTACTTTAAAAAGGAAGCAGAAACATATACCTTGTCTTTCTTGTCATAGTTTCAACCCAGAGGTCTTATTGTTAAACTATTTAATTCCAGTCATGTAATGACATACTGATTCATGTGCTGGGATTTTTTCTTTAGGTCTCACTGGCTAACAGACACTTCCAAGGTTGAAAGGTACAGGGAAGCTCACCTCAGCTGCAGTTAAACATGAACCTTTGAGGGGCGTGCATCCAAACACATTAGGAACAAAAAAGCTGCCAGAACAAGATCTTCATGGTTCTTCTGCCATACGTGCATACTATAAATGATTGTGCTTCACACACAGTCTCTGCTGCATGAACCAGCCCTTAAGCTGAGCAGGATTACATGTTTATATTAATGCCTTGCCCAGGTTTATATTTCTGGGGTGCTACTCTATATTTTAATCCACTTGGTTTCTAGAATAACCCAAAGTATCTAGAAGAAATGACTAACACGGCTAGTCAATGATTGCCATCTTTTTCCTGCCTCATAGCCATTACTTACCATCAGCAAAACATGTGGATACTATATTGATTAAGGCAAGTAATATTAGCTGCTGTAACAAACATCCTAAATTTTAGTGACTTAACACAATAAAACTTTGTCTCTGACTCATACGAACATTCCTAGCTGGGGAAGGCTTTCCGTATGATTATCTGGTGTCTCTGTGCCTTCCCTTTGTGGCTTCACCCTCCTACCACTCACCTGATTGAGAGGAAAGAGGGAGACAATGGAGGTTTACATGTGGAAAGTTTCTAAAGGCCAGATGTAAAAGATAATGTATTAATTATGTCCTCATTCTTGTGCCATAATCAGCCACGTGGCCATACCTGACTGCAAGCTAGGCTTGGAAATGTTACCAAACTCTGAGACTAAGATGAAAAAGAAGCAAGATTTGGAGAACATATGGCACTCTCTGCCAAATATATTATGCTGCTTCTAAACTCCTCATTTTGTCCTGTGATCTCCTCTGCCTAGACTACTCCCACCACTTCATACCCTTCCCAGCTCTAGAAAATGTTCACCTGTCATTATCACTGAGCTCAGATATTGCTTTATCTGGAAGACCTTTCCTGATATGCTCATCCTCATTCTCCATTTGTATATAGGTGCCCCTTTTCTTGTTCCCTTTCCATTCTTAACTGTCCTCTATTATTAAATTACATGAGTTGTATTAACATTTTCTAATTTTGGACAGTTGAGCTACTGAAAGAATGGAGCCCATCATTTCTCTTACTATGGCATGTTCTCTAGTGGTACCAAGATGGCAATCCCCCAACAGGTGCAGGATTAACTTCATAAGAATTACCCATGGCTCATCCCTATAATCCCAGCACTTCGGGAGGCCCAGACGAGAGGATGACTTGACACCAAAGATTTGAGACTAGTCTGGATGACAGAGCAAGACCTTGTTTCTTAAAAAAGAAAAGAAAAGAAGGCTCACCTGTGGAGTTTGTTATACCCAGTCCCTTAGCATCAATCTCCAATTGATCATTCTTCCTCCTTTGCCCCATGGAGCAGGGGATACTTTTGGACTTCACTGAACTTGAGTCTGGTCATGTGACTCACTTGGAGTAATAAAATGTGTCTGGAATCTAGGGTGGGTCAGTTCCAAACAGGGACTTTAAGGACCATGACATGTTTTCATTCATCTTCTTATGCTCCTGCCATAGTCATAAAAAGTGCAGACTCCATGAAGCTGCTGTTCCTTTTGTCTGTGTTCTAGAAAGAGAGTCCTGGGCAGACTTGAACCCAAGCCCAGTCCAGACCAGCTGTCTTACTCTATCTGGGCTGCTATAACAACTACTATAAACAAAGTAGTTTATTAACAACAGAAATTTATTTCTCACAGTTCTGGAGGCTGAGAAGTCGAAGATTAAGGCATTGGAAGATTCCGTGTCTGGTGAGGTCCTGCTCCTCAAAGATAGCAACTTCCATCTGTGTCTTTGCATAGTAGAAGGGACTAGCTAGCTGTCCAGGGTCACCTGTATAAGGACACCAATCCCATTTATGAGAGTTCTACCCTGGTGACCTAATCATTTCCTCAAAACCCCACCTTCTAACCACAGTGACTGGGTTTTAACCTATGAATTTTGGGGGGACATAAACATTCAGATCATAGCACCATTCCCTCCGAGCCACAACCAAATTCACAGCAGTGGGTAAAAATAAATATCTGTAACCCACTGTGATTTTCAGCAGTGTCTCACACAGCATAACTGAAGCAGGGTAAGGCCTAGAAACCTGCACATTAAAAACACTTCAGCCACCCACATTTGAAAACTACTGTACACATTAGACTCTTCAACAGGAGAAAAACTAACATTTAAGCAGATGGAACAGGATATCTACAAAAACTTTATCAGCCATCTTCCCAGACACATGTCAGGGTGTTGAATCCCAGCATTTCCCGAGCGGTATTGGAACATGAGCTCAGTCACAGCAGGGTTTTGGGGAAGCGGAGGGGCCCTGGGTGTGAGTACTGCTGTTCCCTTCCAACCTTGACACGGGCAACAATGATGACTGAGCCTGTGCCGAATGTATGTTGTGGTATTTTTTTCTTTCAGCTTTGAATTCATCATTTCATCACAGTATTAAAATGGGCAGGATTACCAAATCTTATATGATCACTTATGTCTGTCTTGCTAATCATTAATGACATCATTTAAAGGTAACATAATTATATTCTGTATATAGTGTGTAGCAATAAGAGCCGTATTGTTGGTTGTGAATAGCATAATTACTATTTCATAAGTCTGCAAGGTTGTTTGGGTTTTTTCCCTATATAGCTGACATGTAAAATGTTATTATTGGCCATTTTTTTCCAAGATGGCGCTAGTGATTTTTTTATCCCTCTTTTAGCCCCACTAATATCACCACATTATACTTCTCCAGTGGTCTGTGTTCTCTGTTTATAATGACAAGTGACAATTTGCAATAAGAACAAAAGTACCTGGTTCTTTGAAAGCTGTTCCTACGTACTATGGTAAAACAAATGACAAAGGAATTTGACTTTTGCTATTTCTTCAGTGGAGTAGAGAAGGTGTGGGGAACAGAAATATGTTTAACTCTATAAATACTATAGCTTATTTCCTTTTGTCATATCAAAGAAAAAGGAAATAGTCATAAGAGCCCTGAGAAATTTGTCACATCCATGAATCACATTCAGTAGCGAGATTAGAATTTCTATTTCTTTTTTTTTCTTAACTAGTTGACAGTGACATTCATTTCAACTACAGTGTTATAAACCCAAAGAACAGGCATATTATATAGAAATCCACCAGGGCTCCTCTTGAGTTGGTCACAGCCACAGTCCTGGCTTATTCTTTGTGCCTGCCAAACTCTTCACACAGTCTCTGACACATATAGGGAACGTAATAAATGTTTGTTAATGCACAGTGGTGGGAAGGGAAGATTTATGGTGAGCTAAAATGAGAATCATTGAAGATGCCAATCCAAAAAGCTGTGCATGTGGTTAAAAAAAACAAATGCTTCCAAAAACTTTTACCGTTTGTCCCTGTCCAAGGAGGTCTCATGCTTACACCCATTGCCTGAAGCATTTGGGGTGCCCACGAAGATAAGTCTTCTACATCAGCCTGTCACCTCTTCACACTCTGGCTGACCCTATGCTGACACAAGTGCTTCAGAAGATTTTCATCTGCTGTTATCTTTTGTATAGACCCCACTGTATTTTTTATAGTTTCATCAATATTTTTAACAAATCATATTTTCAATTTTTTCTTTAATTGACAGACATGAATATGATCTAGTTTTAAATTCATATGCCCATATCTCATGTTAGAAAACAGCACTCTTTATTGAAACTGAGGTGGTTTATGTAAAATGACTAAGTTGCTAAGTATTTGTAAGCAAACTGAGAAGAGGTTTTTTTCCTACAAGAACAGTGCAAAAAAAAGCAGAGTCTTCCTATCACAACCAATATAAAATCTGCTATTAATCTGTGTAGATTGAATTTACTTTGCAGAAAATAGGAGTATATCTTCTGGGTTTAACTTGTCACAGGAATTCAGGCAATATTTTCTCTCATTAGTATTGTGTCAGTCATAGGATAATAAGGAAGGTAAATACAACAAATATTATATAGCATTTTACAAGCATTTTATTCATAAACATCATTAGGTACCCCCCAAAAAAGGAAATTCAGATGGTTTAATCCTCATATCAGAAAGCACAGGATTAATACAACTTTGGTCATGAATGACAAAGCAAAGCTCTGGGTGCTTCAAGTAAGATTCTAACTACAAGTTTGACCTTAGTGTTAACGCCTTTATCTTTTAATGCCCAGGGCAGAAGCATGGCTAATGATGACCAGCAGCTCCACCAGAATATATTTATGTCTAAAAAATTTGGTTAAAGGTGTTCTGGGTTTTACTCCCTCATGCAAAGTTACCAGATTGTTCTCAGCCCTGGTGGCCTTTTGGATGACCCAGGGATACAAGTTCAACCAGAGAAGGCTTGGTTGAATTTTGACTTCCCTACGGGAAGTTAGAGATCACATTGTCTTTGAGATCTTGTTTGGGACCCAAGGCCCTTTGCAAGGTGACTTCAGGACACTTACCCAAATATAACTACCACCATTTGTTTATATAAAACACTAAAAGCTGGCGTAAATCTGGCTTCCTGTCGTTCCATGCTCCTTTCTGTGATGGAGATGGTGTGGTCTGAGGGGAAGGACTACGGGCTTTGAAAAGAGCCATTTCTGAGTTTGAGGTGCCTTTTCTGCTGGTCATTAGAGTGGGTCCCCTGAATGATAGCTGTGATCATCTTCAGATCCTATTCCTTCTTAATCCTGTTCCGGTTCCTTTTTAGTCTCTCTGTAGCACTTGACACCACAGACCATGCGTTCCTTGGCTGTCTCTTCTCCTATCTATCTGAGTATTCTTTTCTAGTATTATCCAATGCAGTTTTACTAAAAATAATACAATGACAAAAGAAGACCTCATATTTATTGGGACTCTACAATAAACCAAGCACTGTAGAAGGAGTTGAGTATACACGAAATAAAACCTTGCCCCTGCCCTTCGATAGCTTTACTGTCTGCAGGAGAAACAAACAAGATTATTTAAAAATAATTGCAAATTTCCTAATATGTAAGGAGTAGTTCTAGTAGTACTAGTTAGTAGTAAAGACAATTCGAAAACAAGATTTTTTTTAATTTCAATAGGTTATTGGGGAACAGGTGGTGTTTGGTTACATGAGTAAGTTCTTTAGTGGTAATTTCTGAGATTTTGGTGCACCCATCACCTGAACAGTGTACACTTTACCCAATGTGTAGTCGTTTATCCCTCACCCCCTCATCCATTCCCCCCGAGTCCCCAAAGTCCATTATATCATTCTTATGCCTTTGTGTCCTCGTAGCTTAGCTCCTGAGTGAGAACATAAGATGTTTGGTTTTCCATTCCTGAGTTACTTTACTTAGAAAAATTGTCTCCGATTCCATCCAGGTTCCTACAAATGCATTATTTCATTCCTTTTTATGGCCGAGTAGTTTTCTGTGGTATATATGTATCACATACATATATCACGTAGAAAACTAGATTATTAAAGTTCTTAAATGCCTGCATGAGTAGCTTCAGCTTTATTCTGCAGGTCAACTCTATTTAAACATTTAAAAATTCATCATTGTCAGTAAAAGAAAAAAATTGAGATGGCACCAGTGAAGACACACACACACACACACACAAACACACAAAACATATATTCAATGATTACTATTCTCAGAACACATATTAGCAAATTCACCTATTAACCAAAATTTATTTGTAACCTTCAAATCAATACTCACAACATATTACAGTTATTCATTGTCATGTGCAAAGCAGGAAAAAAATTGAGGCAGATATTCTTAGCTGAAGTCAAGGTGATGCTGTGCCTTTTTTACAAATTTATTATTTATACAGTAGATTATTATTGAATTTATTATTAATGCTTCCACAAAAAAAACAGGTGCAGCAGAATTTTTCATTTCACAGGAGGAAATAACAAGTAGTATATTAGAGCATTAAAAGATTATAAGGAGAAGAAATACTTCCTAACATTTTTTTAATACTTTAAGTTCTGAGATACATGTGCAAGAACCTGCAGTTTTGTTACATAGATATACATGTGCCATGGTGGTTTGCTGCATCCATAAACCCACCATTTACATTAGGTATTTATCCTAATGCTATCCCTTCTGTAACCCCCAAACTCTGACAGGCCCTGGTGTGTGATGTTCCCCTCCCTGTGTCCATGTTTTCTCATTGTTCAACTCCCACTTATGAGTGAGAACATGCAGTGTTTGGTTTTCTGTTCCTGTGTTAGTTTGCTGAGAAGGATGGTTTCCGGCTTCATCCATGTCCCTGCAAAAAACATGAACTCATCCTTCTTTATGGCTGAATAATACTCCACAGTGTATATGTGCCACATTTGCTTTATTGAGTCTATCATTGATGGGGATTTGGGTTGGTTCCAAGTCTTTGCTATTGTGAACAGTGCTGCAATAAACACATGTGTGCGTGTGTCTTCATACTAGAATGATTTATAATTCTTTGGGTATATACCCAGTAATGGGATTGCTAGGTCAAATGGTATTTCTGGTTTTAGATCCTTGAGGAATCACCACACTGTCTCCCACAATGGTTGAACTAATTTACTCCATCACCAACCGTGTAAAAGCATTCCTATTTCTCCGCATCCTCAACAGCATCTGTTGTTTCCTGATTTTTTAATGATCACCATTCTAACTGGCATGAGATGGTATCTCATTGTGGTTTTAATTTGCATTTCTCTAATGACCGGTGATGATGAGCTTATTCTCAAGTGTTTGTTGGCCACATAAATGTCTTCTTTTGAGGAGTGTCTTTTCATATCCTTTGCCCACTTTTTGATGGGGTTGTTTGTTTTTTTCTCATAAATGT
>NW_020260961.1:0-3734 GCF_003255815.1 Theropithecus gelada
CCCTTTGAAAACTGGCACAAGACAGGGATGCCCTCTCTCACCACTCCCATTCAACATAGTGTTGGAAGTTCTGGCTAGGGCAATCAGGCAAGAGAAAGAAATAAAGGGTATTCAGTTAGGAAAAGAGGAAGTCAAATTGTCCCTGTTTGCAGATGACATGATTGTATATTTAGAAAACCCCATCATCTCAGCCCAAAATCTCCTTAAGCTGATAAGCAACTTCAGCAAAGTCTCAGGATACACAATTAATATGCAAAAATCACAAGCATTCTTATACACCAGTAACAGACAGACAGCCAAATCATGAATGAACTCCCATTCACAATAGCTTCAAAGAGAATAAAATACCTAGGAATCCAACTTACAAGGGATATAAAGGACCTCTTCAAGGAGAACTACAAAACACTGCTCAGTGAAATAAAAGAGAACACAAACAAATGGAAGAACATACCATGCTCATGGATAGGAAGAATCAATATTGTGAAAATGGCCATACTGCCCAAGGTAATTTATAGATTCAATGCCATTCCCATCAAGCTACCAATGAGTTTCTTCACAGAATTGGAAAAAACTGCTTTAAAGTTCATATGGAACCACAAAAGAGCTTGCATTGCCAAGACAATCCTAAGTCAAAAGAACAAAGATGGAGGCATCACACTACCTGACTTCAAACTATACTACAAGGGTACAGTAACCAAAATAGCATGGTAATGGTACCAAAACAGAGATACAGACCAATGGAACAGAACAGAGTCCTCAGAAATAATACCACACATCTACAGCCATCTGATCTTTGACAAACCTGACAAAAACAAGAAATGGGGAAAGGATTCCCTATTTAATAAATGGTGCTGGGAAAATTGGCTAGCCATAAGTAGAAAGCTGAAACTGGATCCTTTCCTTACTCCTTATATGAAAATTAATTCAAGATGGATTAGAGACTTAAATGTTAGACCTAAAACCATAAAAACCCTAGAAGAAAACCTAGATAATACCATTCAGGACATAGGCATGGGCAAGGACTTCATGTCTAAAACACCAAAAGCAACAGCAACAAAAGCCAAAATTGACAAATGGGATCTAATTAAACTAAAGAGCTTCTTCACAGCAAAAGAAACTACCATCAGAGTGAACAGGCAACCTACAGAATGGGAGAAAATGTTTGCAATCTACTCATCTGACAAAGGGCTAATATCCAGAACCTACAAAGAACTCAAATGAATTTACGAGAAAAAAACAACCCCATCAAAAAGTGGGCAAAGGATATGAACAGACATTTCTCAAAAGAAGACATGCATACGGCCAACAGACACATGAAAAAATGCTCGTCATCACTGGCCATCAGAGAAATGCAAATCAAAACCACAATGAGATACCATCTCACACCAGTTAGAATGGCAATCATTAAAAAGTCAGGAAACAACAGGTGCTGGAGAGGATGTGGAGAAATAGGAACACTTTTACACTGTTGGTGGGATTGTAAACTGGTTCAACCATTGTGGAAAACAGTATGGCAATTCCTCAAGGATCTAGAGCTAGAAATACCATATGACCCAGCTATCCCATTACTGGGTATATACCCAAAGGATTATAAATCATGCTGCTATAAAGACACATGCACACGTATGTTTATTGCAGCACTATTCACAATAGCAAAGACTTGGAATCAACCCAAATGTCCGTCAGTGACAGACTGGATTAAGAAAATGTGGCACATATACACCATGGAATACTACGCAGCCATAAAAAAGGATGAGTTCGTGTCCTTTGTAAGGACATGGATGCAGCTGGAAACCATCATGCTCAGCAAACTATCACAAGAACAGAAAACCAAACACCGCATGTTCTCACTCATAGGTGGGAATTGAACAATGAGATCACTTGGACTCTGGAAGGGGAACATCACACACTGGGGCCTATTATGGGGAGGGGGGAGAAGGGAGGTATGGCACTGGGAGTTATACCTGTGTAAATGATGAGTTGATGGGTGCTGACGAGTTGATGGGTGCAGCACACCAACATGGCACATGTATACATATGTAACAAACCTGCACATTGTGCACATGTACCCTAGAACTTAAAGTATTAAAAAAAACACACACACAGTAGATCCTACAAATGACAGAGGAAGAAACTCACCTCATCTACTGCCCCCATATAGAGAGAAACAGATTAACTCAATGCCATAGAATCCTGTAAAGATCATTCTCCAAAGGTTTTTCCACCAATCAAAAGGTCAGTGATCTAGAGATATTTTGGGGACTGGCACTATTAACATTTTCATTAATTATATCTATTTATGATTTGTCAGCAGCAAGGCTAAGGATGAGATAAAGATTCAAAACCAAAAAAAAAAAAAAGAATCATGTTTTTTTTTTGTTTTTTTTTTTTTTTTTTTGAGACGGAGTCTTGCTCTGTGCCCCAGGCTGGAGTGCAGTGGCGCGATCTCGGCTCACTGCAAGCTCCGCCCCCCCGGGTTCACGCCATTCTCCTGCCTCAGCCTCCCAAGTAGCTGGGACTACAGGCGCCCACCACCTCGCCCGGCTAATTTTCTTGTATTTTTAGTAGAGACGGGGTTTCACCGTGTTAGCCAGGATGGTCTCGATCTCCTGACCTCGTGATCCGCCCGTCTCGGCCTCCCAAAGTGCTGGGATTACAGGCTTGAGCCACCGCGCCCGGCCAAAAGAATCATGTTTAATGATTGCTAAATTTTTCAGTGTTTTAGATAATTACCATTTTTGAGTGATTAATCTCCTGTAGGAAATGAAATACCGTTTACAATAGTCACTCTTTTCTTTTAAAATGCTGATTTGAAATAACTTCTCATTATATGTATGGCTTTAAAAAATAAAGCTACTGAAGCACAAAAAATAGTGAAAGAGGAATAAAGACTTTTCTGAGGCAAACAAAAATTGAGAGAATTCGTTGCCAGCAGTCTTCTGCACATGTTTAAAGAAGTTCTTTAGGTAGAAGGAAAATGATATAAATCAGAAATTACGATATACATAAAGAAAAGGAGCACGTCAGAGAAGAAATAAATGAAGGCAAAATTTAAAAAAAATTCCATTTTAAAGTGTAGAATTCAGTAGTTTTTAGTATATTCACAAGCTTGTGCAACCATCACCACTATCTAATTCCAAAACATTTTCGTTGCCCCACAAAGAAACCCTATGCACATTAGTATCACTCCTCATTCCTCCCACCCTCAGCTCTTGAAAACCACAAATTGCTTTCTGGGATTTGCCTATTCTGGATATTTCATATGAATGAAATCATACAGTATGTGGCCTTTTGTGTCTGCCTTCTTTCATTTAGCATAAAGTTTTCAAGGTTCATCAATGCTGTAGAATGAATCAATGTTTTGTTCCTTTTATAGTTTCCATTGCATGGATATACTTTGTTTATCCATTCATCAATTATTGTAATTTTATAATACACTTTCTAGTGCGGCATAATATATCTCAGCGATTCTTAAAGTGTGGTCTGACCTTTAGCATCACCTGAGAACTTGTTAGAACTACCAATTTCAGGTCTCACTCCAGACCTGCTGAATTATGACCTGTGGGTCTGGGCTCAGCCATCTGTTTTAATCAGGCTTCTAGGTGACTCTGATGCACAACTTTTTGAGAACGGCTGATATGCCTTACTACACTTCTTTAACATTATCCTGTTGTTTTTTTTTTTTTCTCTAGGTTTATTAATTCTTCTGACTGAAGTCTAGTGTTTTGGAACAT
>NW_020260962.1:0-3733 GCF_003255815.1 Theropithecus gelada
GGGACTTTGGAAAGTCCAAGAATAAGCAAAACCGTAGACCAGAAAACACTGCCTTCAGCCCATTCCACTCCCACCAGCTTCCCTTCAGATTCCTTGATCTTTAAACATTATTTTGCTTTGTATCTAGATGCTAAACTTTATATAGAAAACAGGTGGAGTTGATTTCTTGGCTGGGTACAGTGGCTCACACCTATAATCCCAGCGCTTTGGAGGCCAAGGCGGAAGGATTGCTTGAGGTCACATGTTTGAGACTAGCCTGGGCAACACAGGGAGACCTCGTTTCTACAAAATTCAAAAAAAAAAAAAAAAAAAAAGTAGCCTAGAGCGATGGCACATCTGTAGTCCCAGCTACTTGGAAGGCTGAGGCCGGAGGATCACTTGAACCCAAGAGTTTGAGATTACAGTGAGCTACGATTATATCAATGCACTCCAGCTTGGGCAAGAGAGTGAGACACTATCTCCAAAAAAAAAATAAAAATAAAAAGTGCTGGAGTCCATATCCAAGCCCACAGTCAATTGCGACATGTGGATCTTTTATTTTTATGATCCGCCTCTCTTGTCTAAATGCCAAATGACACTCACATCGTGTGTAACTACTTCCACCTTTGTCTGGCTTCTCTTTCCTTATGTATTAAGAATCAGGTTGCATAGAGTTCTGAGAAAATAGAATAATAAATCAGCTGTGTGCCATGGCTCATGTCTATAATCTCAGCGCATTAGGAGGCTGACATAGGTATTGCTTGAGACCAGGAGTTTGAGACCGACTTTGGCCACATAATGAGATCCTGACTCTACACAAAATAAAACAATAAAAATAAAACATTAGCAGGACATGGTGGCACACCTGCAGTCCCAGCTACTCAGGTGGTGGAGGCCTGAGGATTGGCTTGACCCTGGGAGGTTAAGACTGCAGTGAGCTGTGATCATACCACTACACTTTGGCCTGGGTGACAGAGTGAGACTCTATTTCTGAATAAATAAATAAATAAATAAATAAATAAAATAAAAACAGATGGAAGCTTTCCAAGACTTTGATGCAGAAACAGGTTGCCCTGATGTCAACTGAAGTCCACTTCACAGAATGACTTCATCTCCTGAGCACGTTGGAGAACGATGATTAAAGAGACTTCCTGGCACTCCTGATACTTTTAGTGTCACATGGAAGCAGCAAGAGTCATATGTGTGAAATGGGTGGTATTACAGCGGAAGACATTGGTTTGTTCTTTCACAAACATCATCAGAACATTTCCCTAATGACTAGCGTTGTGTCAGAAAATGGGGGAGAGAGATGGTTCTTTATTGGCAAATAAGCTACATAAATTTCCTAGTTAGAAAAACAATCATGATTTTAGCCATGTCAGATGAGGTCAGATATGCCCTATGCTTCAGTTATGGAATGCTACCTCTGAATATTGATTGACAGTATCTTCCACAGACCTGTGACCTGTCGCTGTGTACAAGCTTGAATTCGTAACTACCAGTCATTGAAGCTCCCTTGCTGCCCGCGCTGAACTGAAGTGGCTCCCGACTGAGGCATTCAAGGGAGAACTCACTGAAATATTTGAAACCACCGCCATGAACAAGAATGCTCTTCCTGTGTGCCAGGATGTACACCCAGAGCGTTATCTTGGGTTTTTTTTTGTTGTTGTTGTTGTTGTTGTTGTTTTTTTTTTTTTTTGAGACGGAGTCTCACTCTGTCGTCCAGGCTGCAGTGCAATGGTGCGATCTCCACTCACTGCAAGCTCCGCCTCCCAGGTTCATGCCATTCTCCTGCCTCAGCCTCCCAAGTAGCTGGGACTACAGACGCCTGCCACCGCACCTGGCTAATTTTTGTATTTTTAGTAGAGACGGTGTTTCACCGTGTTAGCCAGGATGGTCTCAATCTCCTGACCTTGTGATCCGCACGTCTCGGCCTCCCAAAGTGCTGGGATTACAGGCATGAGCCACCGCACCCGCCCTCAGGGCGTTATCTTGTTAGTTGTATATGTCAGCATCCCGCAGGAGCTTTTACCTTTTATGGGTGTCGACTTTGAGATTCTGGTGTAAGTCACAGACCTCTTCCTCTGCCTGCAAGCACACCCACCCACAACCACGTGTTGCCTGGTTTACAGAACTCCTGAGCCTGCAGCCGGGTCCACCTACAGGAGGAGGAGTGAAGCCCAGACCAGGGACAGGGTCAGAGCTGCGGTCACTCATCCAGGGGTGGACAACCCTGCATTCTTGGGAGGGACCAGATACCCTCTTCTCTTGGAAGACCAAGCCCAGAGCCTAGGTCATCTTTGAACCCAAATAGACTTTGTGGTCTAGGGAATGAGAGCCCCACTCACCAGGGGAAGAAATTGGGGATCTTGGTCCTGAGTTTGTGGGGCAGACTCTTGCCATTTTCTTCCCCGTTTCCCTGCCATGCCCTATTTGAAGAGAGGTCACTTCCATTTCAGTGAACCAAGATCGAGCCACTGCACTCCAACCTGGGCAACAGAGTGAGACTCTGTCTCAAGGAAAAAGAAAAAAAAAAAAAAAAAAAAGAGGTCACTTCAAAACTTCCCTGTTCAAACAGTTGACCCTTGAGAAACAGGTTTAAACCGCGTGGGTCACTTACTTACACATGGATTTTCTTTCACTTCTGCCACCCCTTAGACAGCAAGACCAACCCCTCCTCCTCTCCTCCCACCTCCTCCTCCTCAGCCTACTCAATGCAAAAATGAGAAGAAGAACCTCTATGATGAGCCACTTAATGAATAGTAAACACATTTTCCTTATGATTGCTTTCCTCTAGCTTACTTTACTATAAGAATACACTTTACAATACATATAACACACAAAATGTGTGTTAACCGACTATCTGCGTGATCACTGAGGCTTCCACACAAGAATAGGTTATAAGTAAATTCCTTTTGGCTACTCAAAAGTTATTGTCCAAATTTCAACTGTGTGGCCGGATTGGTGCCCTTAATCTCTGCATTGTTCACGGGTCAATTGTGTTGCTTAAGAGGTGGTCATTGGAACACTCCTTAGGGGCTATTTTTTTGTTTAAAAAAGTTTTTGCCACAATGGGCCACTCATTTAAGGCCCCAGGATTCCTCACTTCTGAGCTCCTGCTGCCATAGACCAAGTGCTGATCATTTTTGTTGTTCAACATACTTGTCGCTTCCATCCATCACAGGACCCACTCTGACCTTCCAGGAGCTGCTCCTTCCACTGCCTGTGATCTTGAGGGTCAGCACGTCCAGTCAGGCAAACTAGCGAGATCAGTCCTCTCCTCTGCCCCAGTTCATGGATGTGCACAGGATGCGGGTGGTGGGGGTGGTCCACCCGGTTCCTGCTAATCCCACTGGATCATCAGGTGGAGAGAGTCAGCTTGCATAGTGAAACCAAAGAGAGCTGCGAGATGGAGAGTGAGAGTGAGAAACTAAGAGAGTGAGACACACACACACACACGCAGAGAGAGAGAGAGAGAGAAAGTCAGAGAAGCAGAGACACAGAGAGACATAGAAAGATAGAGAAAGAGATGAGGGGAAGAGAGAAACAGAGACACACACAGAGTCTCAAAAAGAGACAAAGAGAGACAGAGCAACCAGGAGAGAGACACAGAGAGGGAGAAACAGAGACAGACCAAGTGAGAGGCAGAGAGAGATGGAAAGAGAGATGGGGAGAGGGATGGAAAGAGAGAAGCAAAAGCACAACATTTCCTTGAATTGCTTCTCCCTGAAGTCACCATTCTATTTCTGCACTT
>NW_020260963.1:0-3731 GCF_003255815.1 Theropithecus gelada
TGATTAGAAACACTGTGCATATTAGTAGTGAATTAATGCTGGGAATACCTGACAAATCCTGGAAAAGAAGATTAATGAGAGGAAATTTGTTCTGCCCAATTGTATAATGCATTTGAAACTTAAAACAATGGATCAGTATTGATCTAGCCTCAAAATATTAATGATTTGGATTAGAAGGAAGACTTTAGAAAATGATAGCTATGACAAATTAAGGTAGCATTTCATCCACACGATGGAGTGTGTTTTATTCAGTAATTGCTTTAAGAATGGAATCAACCTAAGTGTCTAACAGGAGGGTATTTTAGAAATTGTTCACAGCACGTCTGTTCCAAGGAGACCTTGATATTCATAGATTTGTAAAGAATGCTGCTTACTAGCACACTGACTTATCTGCAAATGTCTGAGGATTCCTCCACTTGGGTAACTTGGGGGTTTGATCACAGAGTAAATAAATGGTACATTTTATATTGTAATATAACAAGATGCAGCCCACAAACTGTAGATACTCTTAACTACCACATAAAGTTCATCTACTACTTTAACCAGAACTTGATACTGTATGTATGTTTTTTGTAGATTTGGATAAAATGACAATTCATTATTATTTCCAGTTCACAAAGTAATTGTGAGGCTGAATACATTTTATTATTTTATAGATGTATGTGTAAAATGAATTTTTCTGCGTGACTCATTTTTGATGTATTTTAGATGCTATTTTATATTTTGTAGTTTAATTGTATGTACACACACACAAATACACACTTAGGTGTCTTATTATGTTTCTGCAGCGAAACCAAAATACTTCCTTCATGCCCTTTGATTTTATGTTTTCCTCAGGAAGGCAGGACCTATTTTATATGATAAAATATTATGTTTTATTGAGTCCACTTATGATATTGTTTAATATTATGAATATTTATATGACTTATTTTAAATTTCCAAATAACATAGATTTACATGAAATTTGACATCTTTTTTCTTTTCACAACTATTTTGACTATATCCTCACCAAAAATCAAAATTTAGACAAAATTGGCTTTTAGACTAATTCTTATTTTTTACATGTGAAAGACTACATGTGACTTTTAAGTCTAGGTTGCCCTGAGTCTGCAGTCACCGGGGTTTTATGTCACTGTGTCCTCCAATCTAATAATATTATTTTCAGGCTTTATTCATGTCATTTTAATGTCCTCATTAAGTTTTAAAATTTCTTTACATGGGCCTACAAATTTATTTCAAATGTTCCTCATAATATTTTGCTATTGTAAATAGAGACTGATTTTGTGTGTTTGCTTTGTTTAAAGATTAATGTTACTAAACAGGAAATACTGATTTCAGCGTATTCAGAATAGTTTTGCCCACTTTTTAAATGTTCTTATTAGTATTGATAATTAGAATTGATTCTACTTTTTCAAGTTTACAGTCACATCATCTGAGAATAACTACAGTTTCATGTCTTTGACTCCATTTTTGTAGTCCCTCTCCTTTTCCCTCTTGTTTTGGTCCCACCTCAGGCATCATGTGCAGTGGTGAATGGCATCAGCCCCAGCCAGCCTCCTTATTCCAGCCTTACCTTAAGTGGAAATGGTCCTTTTGTTAACTCTTCAATATATAGTTGAGATTTTATTGATTAAGAATAATTAGTCCTCACAATTCGATATGATTTTTAAAGATTTTAAATTATTTTTAAAGATTTAAATTATTTGAAAGTGTTTTTTCAAACATCGGTTGATGTGATTGTTTTTAATCTTTAAAATTAATATGTGAAAGTAATAAGTTTTCTAGTATGGAATTATCCTTTTATTATTGAAATTAACTCCACTTTACAATGCTCTGGCATTATTTAACCATACCAGTGATGGCCAGGTGACCAAAATAAATAGCCAAATGGCTAAAAGTGTATTAATGATTTTTGCAAATATAATTAATGAAAATTGTTGGTTAAAATTCCAGTTATTGTTGCATTTATGTTCATTTTGATTAGCATAATAAACTAATGAGGACAGGCTTATTTTTCTCCTTCAAAAGCATTTACATTACAAAGGAGGTAGAAGTGATTTGACATGTGATAACTCTCACAAGTCACTTTTACAGTTAAACTCTGATGTATAACTTAAATATTAAAATTAGCTGTCATATTTTTCTGCTGATTACTGAGGGAAAGTTTTAACTCTATTTTCATGGAAATTAATCAATGTATCATATATTCATGTTAGAATACAATTGTTCTGATTTCTTAGATTTTAAATTACTACTTTTAAATAAATACAGTCTCTTTTATTTACCTGTGTTTTTTCTTTCCACCATGGGTCTTTTCGGTTTCATGATCTTGCTCTCAAAACTTTTAAATTATTTATTTCTGTCAAATCTGTTCATTCATTACATTATTTTATTATTTATTAAATTCTTTTAACTTTTTAACTTTTATTAATATGTACTGCATTTGTAACAATTTGGAAAGTCAAGTAACTAACTCCTGTTTTATTTGTCTTTATCTTGGTTTATGAGTGTTTTTAAAGTTTTACGTTCCTTGAAGATCATAGCTGTAGCCCCAATTCTATGGTTCTGGCTACTTTTATTTATCACACTTACTAATATCATGAATGTAGTTGGAATACTCCTTTGATTTTACTGGTGACATATACCCACTAGTGTACTGAGATGGAAAAAACAAAGTCTTTAGAACTCAGAAAAATACAGAGTTTATATTTATTATTTATGTAAGTGTGATCTTGTTATTAAATTCCTCTATCATATTTATGGAATTAGCAATTTCTCTTTGAATCTAGATGTTCCTAGTTATGTGTATTTCCAACATATGTTTTTAGCCACATATACTTTTTTGAATATCATATTTGGTGTTTAATTTTTGCTAGGATTATCGGCTGGACTCCAGATCCAAACTCGACATGTGGCAGACCCTCTAAAAACATACATTAAGCCCCTAGCACTGTTTTACTCTCCGTGGCCTGGCTGAGCTTCTGCCATCTGTCCTCCTAGGCACTGTGAGGTCTGGACATCTCATTTGGCATAACTCAGCTGTGGCCATTGGTGGATCTCATCCTTAGTACTACTCCCTGCTGGCAGGGGTGGCCCAGGCCCACATAAGCCATTGCTGGGCTCCTTGGAGGGCTTAGAGAATCCTGAGATTGCCCATGAGGATGGCCATGCCTTACAGTCTAGCACCCACCTTTACTGATGCCTGTAGAGATTTAGAAGCTCACAGGGGTCTTGGATGTCTTTCTTATACCTCCATTGTCTGCACTGTGACTCCCATACTCCTAAGCCAAAGTGGAGAATTTTGAGGAGGCTTGTATGGAGGTTTATGGTGACCCCCATGGTTCTGTGAGACTGGTAGAAGGCACAGACCCCTTAGACTTCTCCCCCAGGAGAATATGTGAGACTAGTGGAGGAAAGGAGAGTAATGAAGTATGCATTTAGTGTCCCAGGCTATCAGAGCACAGCTCTAAGGAGAAATACAGGGCATCTTATGGCAACTGGCACAGCTCTGTGAGACTGGGAGATATTGCACAACCTTGAAAAATCAAGGAGCTGTGACCCTACTGAAGGAACAAAATAAATCTACAATAATTGACCATAAAGAAATACAGGTTTTTGGCTGGGTGCAGTGCACACTTGTAATCAAAGCACTTTGGGAGGATGAGGTAGGCAGATCACTTGAGGCCAGGAGTTCAAAATCAGCTTTGCCAACATGGTGAAACCCCAGCTCC
>NW_020260964.1:0-3731 GCF_003255815.1 Theropithecus gelada
GGAGGAAAACAAGGCAAGACATGGCAAGGCACAAGGCAAGGCAAGTCACAAGGGTAGGGCAAGGCAGGAAAAAGCGCAAGGCAAGGCACAAAGCAAGGTAAGACTAGGCAAGGCAAGACAAGGCACAAGGTAAGGCACAAGGCAAGGAGCAAGGAAAGACAAGGCAAAGCAAGGCACAAGGCAAGGCAAGAAGCAAGGCAAGGCAATGCAAGGCAAGGCAAAAGTCAAGGCAAGGCAAGACACAAAGCAACACAAGGCAAAGCCCAAGACAAGGCACAAGGCAAGGCACAAGGCAATAGACAGCTAGGCAAGGCAAGACTAAAGCAAGGCAAAAGGCAACCCACAGGAAGGCAAGGCAAAAGGCAAGGAAAGCACAAGGCAAGACAAAACAAGGCACAAGGCAAGGCAATGCAAGGCAAGGCACTAGGCAAAGCAAAGGGAGGCACAAGGCAAGGCAACAAAAGGCAAAAGTGGAGGCAAGGCAACAAAAGGCACAAGTGGAGGCAAGGCAACAAAAGGCAAAAGTGAAGGCAAGGCACGAGGCGAGGCAAGGCAAGGCAAGGCAAGCCAACTCATGGCAAAATGCAAGCCAAGGCAAGACAAAGCAAAAGCCAAGGCAAGCCAAGGAAGAAGGCAAGGCAAGGCATGGTAAGGCACCAGGCAACGCAAGGCAAGGCACAAGGCAAGGCAAGGTGCCAGGCAACGAAAGGCAAGACACAAGACAAGGCAAGGAAAAGCACAAACCAAGGCAAGGCATGGAAAGTCACAAGGCAAGGCAAGTGAAGGCAAGGCGTTGCCATGACTTGCTTTGTCTTTGCTTTGCCTTGCCTTACCTTGTGCCCAACCTTGCCTTGCTTTTGGCCTTGCCTCCCCTTGCTTTGTGTTTTGCCTTACCTTGCCTTGCCTTGCTTGTGCCTTGCCTTGCCTTGTGCCTTATTTTGGGCTTTGCCTTTCCTTGCCTTGTGCCTTTCCTTGCCTTCCCTATGCTTGTGCCTTGCTTTGCCTTGCCTGGATGTGCCTTGTGCCTTGCCTTGCCTCATCTTGCCTTGTGCCTTGCCTTTCCTTGGTTTGTGCCTTGCTTTAATTGCCTTGTGCCATGTTCTTGTCATATGTTGCCTTGTGCATTGCCTTGCCTAGTGCCATGCCTTGTCTTGCCTTCTACCTTCCCTTGCCTAGCCTTGTACCTTGCCTTGCCTTGTGTTTTGTCTTGTCTTGCCTTGTGCCTTATCTTGCCTAGCCTTGTACCTTGCCTTGCCTTGTGCCTTGTCTTGTGCTTTGTGCCTTGTCTTGCCTTGTGCCTTGTCTTGCCTTGCCTTGCCTTTTGCCTTGCCTTGCCTTGCCTTGCCTTGTGCTTTGCCTTGCCTTGCCTTGCCTTGTGCCTTGTCTGGCCTTGGCCTGGGTCTTGCCTTTCCTTGCTTTGTGTCTTGCCTTGCATTGTCTTGCCTTGTGCCGTTGCTTGCTTTGCCTTGCCATGGCTTGTGCCTTGCCTTGCCTTTCGCTTTGCCTTGCCCTTTGCTTTGGCCTTGCCTTGTCCCTTCCCTTGCCTTGCCTTGTGCATTACACCTTGCCTTGCCTTGCCTTGCCTTGGGATATGCCTTACCTTACATTGTGTCATGCCTTGTGTTGCCTTGTGTTTGCCTTGCCTTGTTTTGTGCTTTTCCTTGCCTGGCCTTGCCTTGCCTTGTAACTTGCATTGCATTGCCTTTGGCCTGGCCTTGCCTTGCTTTGTTTTGTGTCTTGCATTGCCTTGCCTTTTACCTTGCCTTGTGCCTTGCCTTGACTTGCCTTTTGCCTTGCCTTCCCTTGTCTTGCCTTGTGCCTTGCCTTGCCTTACCTTGCCTTGCACCTTGACTTGCCTTGCTTTGTGCCTTGTGCCTTGCCTTGCCTGTGTTGCTTTGTGCCTTCCCTTGCCTTGCCTTGTGCCTTTTCTTGCCTTGCCTTGTACCTTGCCTTTGCTTTGTGCCTTGCCTTGCCTTGCCTTTTGCATTGCCTATCCTTGCTTTGCCTTGCCTTGTGTCTTGCTTTTCCTTGCCTTGTGCCTTCCCTTTTGCCTTGCCTTGCCTTGTGCCTTGGCTTGCTGAGCCATTCCTTCCCATGTGGCTTGCCTTGCCGACCTTCCTTTGTGCCTCACCTTGCCTTGCTTTGTGCCTTGACTTTCATTGGATTGTGCCTTGCCTTGACTTGGCTTGTGTCTTTTCATACATTGCCTTATGCCTTGTCTTGCCTTGAGCCTTGCTTTGCCTTGCCTCGTGCCTTGTCTTGCCTTGCCATGTTTTATACTTTGCCTTGGCTTGTGCCTTGCCTTGTTTTGCCTTATACCTCATCATATTTTGCCTTATGCATTGCCTTGCCTTGTCCCTTGCCTTCCCTTGCCTTGTGCCTAGCCTTGCCTTGTGACTTGCCTTGCCATGGCCTTGCTTTGCCTGGCCTTTCCTTGCCTTATGCCTTGCCTTGCTTCAACTTGCTTTGTGCCTCGCCTTGCCTTGTCTTGTGCCTTGCTTTTTCTTGTGACTTTCTTCTCTTGCCTTGTGCCTTGACTTGCCTTGTGCCTTCCCTTGTTTTGCCTTGTGCTTTGCCTTCTCTTGTCTTGCCTTGGCCTTGCCTTGCCTTACCTTGCCTTGCCTTGCCTTGTCTTGCCTTGCCTTGCCTTGCCTTGTGCCTTGCCTTGTTTTGTTCCTTTCCATGCCTTTCCTTGTCTTGTGGCTTGGCTTGTCTTGTGCCTTGCCTCGCCTTGCCATTTCTTGTGTTTTGTTTTGCTTTGTGTGTTGCCTTCTGCCTTGCCATGCCTTGTGCCTTGTCTTGCCTTGAGTGTTGCCTTGCCTTTCCTTGCTTTGTGCCTTGCCTTGCCTAGCCTTTCTTTGTGCCTTTCCTTGTCTTGTACCTTGTTTTGCCTTGCCCCTTGCCATGACTTGCCTTTGCTTTGCATTACCTTGTCTTGTGCCTTGCCTTGTGCCCAACCTTGATTTATCTTTCACCTTGCCTTGCTTTGTGTTTTGCGTTGCCTTGTGACTTGCCTTGCCTTGCCTTGCTTGTGCCTTGTTTTGCCTTGGCTTGCTGTGCCTTATCTTGTGTTTTGCCCTGCCTTATCTTGTGCTTTGCCTTACCTTGCTTTGCCTACCCTCGTGCCTTGCTTTGCCTTGCCTTGCGCCTTGCCTGGACTTGTCTTATGCCTTGCCTTGCCTTGCCTTGCCTTCTGCCTTGACTTTCGCCTTGACTTTCCTTGGCTTGTTCCTTGCTTTAAATTGCCTTGTGACATGTGTCTTATCATACCTTGCCTGTGCCTTGCCTAGTGCCTTGCCTTGCCTTGCCTTGTGCGTAATCTTGCCTTGCCTTGCCTTGATTTGCTTTGTGCCTTGCCTTGCTTTGCCTTGGCTTCTGCCTTGCCTTGACTTCCCTTGCCTTGGTTTGTGCTTTCCCTTGCCTTGCCTTGTGCCTTGCCTTGCCTTGCCTTGTGCCTTGACTTTCCTTGACTTGTTCCTTGCTTTAAATTGCCTTGTGCCATGTGTCTTGTCATACCTTGCCTGTGCCTTGCCTAGTGCCTTGCCTTGCCTTGTGCCTAACCTTGCCTTGTCTTGCCTTGATTTGCTTCGTCCCTTGCCTTGCTTTGCCTTGGCTTCTGCCTTGCCTTGGTTTGTGCTTTCCCTTGCCTTGTACCTTGCCTTGCCTTGCCTTGTGCCTTGCCTTGCCTTATGCCCTGCCTTGCTTTGCCTTGCCTTGTGCCTTGCCTTGCC
>NW_020260965.1:0-3730 GCF_003255815.1 Theropithecus gelada
GGGGATGTTACTCCTAATGTCACAGTGGATGTATATCTTGTGATATTTATGGTAATATCTTAAGGGGATGTTACTCCTAATGTCACCAGGGGTATATACCCTGTGATATTATTTGTAATATCTTAGGGGAATGTTACTACTAATGTCACAATGGGTGTAAACCCTGTTATATTATTCCATTATTCATAGCATCATACTGGGATGTTACTCCTAATGTCACGGGGTTGAACTCACTGTAGTATTATCCATAATATCTTATGGGGATATTGCTCCTAATGTCACAGGGTGTGTACAACTTGTGATAGTATTCATAATATCCTAAAAAGATATTACTCCTCATGTCACAAAGGTAGACACGATGTGATATTATTCATAATACCTTAGGGGGATGTTACTCTGAATGTCACAGAGGGTGTACACTCTGAGATGTTATTCATAATAAATAGGTGAATGTTACTTTTAATGTCACGGGGGTGTACACACTGTGATATTTTTCATAATATACCAGGGGAATGTCACTCATAATGTCACAGGTGCTGTACACCCTGTAATAACATTCATAATATTGTAGGGTGATGTTACTACTAATGTCACAGGGAGTGGACACCATGTGATATTACTCCTAATATCCTAGAGGGATGTTACTCCTAATGTCAGAGGGGATGCACACCCTGTGATATTATTCGTAATATCTTAGGGGAATGTTACTTCTAACGTCACAGAGGGAGTACACAATGTAAGTATACCCCCTGTGATATTATTTGTAATATCCTAGTGGGATGTTACTTTTTTTTTTTTTTTTTTGAGACGGAGTCTCACTCTGTTGCCCAGGCTGGAGTGCAGTGGCCGGATCTCCATTCACTGCAAGCTCCGCCTCCCGGGTTTACGCCATTCTCCTGCCTCAGCCTCCCGAGTAGCGGGGACTACAGGGACCCGCCACCTTGCCTGGCTAGTTTTTTGTATTTTTTAGTAGAGACGGGGTTTCATCGTGTTAGCCAGGATGGTCTCGATCTCCTGACCTCGTGATCTGCCCGTCTCGGCCTCCCAAAGTGCTGGGATGTTACTTTTAATTTCACAGGGAGTATACATCATGTATGTACACCTCCTGTGATAATATTGAAAATATCTTAAGGAGATGTTTCTCCTAATGTCATGGGGGTGTACACCATGTGATACTATTCATAATATCCTAGGGAGGTGTTACTCTTAATGTCACAGGGGGAGTACACCGTGTGTGTACACCCCCTGGGATATTATTTGTAATATCCTAGTGGGATATTACTTTTAATGTCACAGGGAATGGCACCATATGTGTACACCTCTTTTGATAATATTTGTAATATCCTAAGGGGATGTTACACCTAATGTCACAGTGGGCATACACCGTGTGTGTACACACCTTGTAATATTATTTATAACATCCTAGGGGAATGTTTTTCCTGACGTAATGTGTTATATTATTTGTAATAACCTCTGGGGATTTTACCTTTAATGTCACAGGGGTTGTATACCATGTGTGTACAACCCCTGTGATATTATTCATAATATGCTAGGGTGGTATTATCCCTAATATATTGATGGATGTTACTCTTATGAAACAGGGGTTGTACACAATGTGTGTGTACACCACAGGGGGTGATATTAAACCTAATATCCTAGGGGAATTGTCACAGGGCTTGCATACAAATGGTGATATTATTCATAATATCCTAAAAAGATGTTACTCCTCATGTCACAGAAGGTGTACACGATGTGATATTATTTGTAATACAAATGGTGTACAAGCCCTGTTATATTATTTGTAATGTCCTATGGGGATGTTAATCTTAATGTAACTTTGGGTGTACAACATGTGTGTACCCCACCTGTGATATCATTCCTAATGTTTTAAAGGGATGTTACTCCTTGTGTGTACAAGCCCTGTGATATTATTTGTAATATCCTATAGGGATGCTAATCTTAATGTAACTTTGGATATACAACATGTGTGTACACCACCTATAACATTATTCCTAATATTTTAAAGGGATGTTACTCGTAATGTCACAGTGGTTGTTACCATGTGTGTACACACCCTGCAATATTATTTGTAACATGCTTGGGAGATGTTCCTCCTGAAGTCACAGGGGTGTACACATATGGTGTGCAATACACTGTGATATTATTTGTAATATTTTAGGTGGATGTTACTTCTAATGTCACAGGGTGTGAACACCGTCTGTGTACACCACCCATCATATTATTCGACATATTCTAGTGAGATGTTACTCTGAATATCACAGGAGCCGTACACCATATGTGTACATGCCCTGTGATATTATTCATAATATTCTTGAGGGATGTTACTCCTAACGTACACACAAGGTGTACACCCCCTGTGATATTATTCGTACTATCCTAGGGGGATGTTATTCTTAATGTCACAGGGGATGTCCACCATGTGTGAACACCCCCTGCAATAGTCTTCATAATATCCTAGGGAGACGTTACTTCTAATGTCACAGGGTGTGTACCCTATGTGTGTAAACCACCAGTGCTATTATTTGTAATATTCTATGGGGTTGTTACTCCTAATATCACAGAGGGTGTACACCATGTGTGTATACCCTCTGTCATATTATTCATAACATCCTAGGGGGATGTTATTTCTAATGTCACGGGGGTGCGTGATATGATTTGTAATATCCTTAAGTGATGTTACTTCTAATGTCACAGGGGGTGTACCCGATGTGTGTAAACCACCAATGATATTATTTGTAATATCATATGGAAGTGTTACCGCTAATTTCACAATGGATTGCATGATGTGTGTACCACCTGTGATATTATTCATAATATTTTAAGGGGATGTTACACCTAACGTCACAGTGATGTTATTCATAGTATTTTAGGAGGATGTTACTCCTAATATCACAATAAGTGTATGCTATGTGTGTACACCCTGTGATATTAATCGTAATATTCTAGGGGGATGTTAGTTCTAATGTGACAGTGGGTGTACACCATGTGTGTACATTCTGTCATATTATTAGTATTATTATAGGGGGATGTTACTTCTAATGTCGCAATGGGTTTACACCATGTGATATTATTTGTAATATCTTGGGGAGATATTACTCCTAATATCACAGTGCGTGTACACCCAAATTTATTATTCATAATATTCTCGGAGGATATTACTCCTAATACCACAGCTGGTGTACACCCTGGTATATTATTCTTAATAATATCTTGGGGATATATTATTGCTAATATTACAGTGGGTATACACCATATGGATACACCCTGGGTTATTATTAGTAATATCCAGAGTAGATATTAGTCTCCTAATATCACAGTACGTGTACACCATGTGTGTGAACCCTGGGATATCATTTGTAATATCAGGGGAAGATATTATTCTCCTAATATTACATTGGGTGTATATCATGTGCATACACCCTGGATATTATTTGTAATATCCTAGGGAGATATTACTTTCCTAATACCACAGTGGGTGTACAACATTTGTGTACAACCTGGGATATTATTCATAATATCCTGCAGAGATATTACTCTCTCACAGAGGGTGTACACCATGTGTGTACACTCTGGGATATTATTCATAATATTTTGGGGAGATATTACTCTCCTAATGTGACAGTGCGATTACATCTTTTTTGTACACCCTGGGATGTTAGTCGTAATATCCTGGGGAGATATTACTCTCCTAATATCACAGTAGGTGTTC
>NW_020260966.1:0-3730 GCF_003255815.1 Theropithecus gelada
CATCTTACTGACACATTCCACCACACCTTTCAGGACATGCTAGGACTGAAGGCTATTTACGGATCTGGAATCACAGAGGGGTGTTGGGGGTAAATGTGGAGTGGAATCACAGGGTCTTGAGGGCAACTACCTCAAAGAAGACCAGTACTTTTTCGTTAGGGAAAACTGGATTAATTTTGCTAAATGTGGTTGAATGTAACTGGCAAATAATTTTCAGAGGAATTTAGGAGTTCTGTGTCTTTAGTTTCATCAGGATCTGCCCAGATGTCCCTATTCGGATATTCAGGATCCCATTTATTCTCAATCAATGACTTCACTTAAATAACAAATATTCTTTGAGTCTGGGATTTGCTTTGTGTTGTAATTTAGCCACCCACAGAATGAGACTCTGTGGTTATTTTTCAGAAAGTTCAGCCCTGCAGCTACAGGAGATTAGGATTTCATTCAAAGGAAACAGAAACTTTTAGGTGACTTACATGGCTTATGAGCTAGAAGTTTGCAGCCTTGAGTTCATCTTTTTTCCCCCATTTTGTCCAGCACAACTGGCAAAAATCAACCAATCACCTTATACTTATACAAAGTCTTCTAAGGTGTCAAATACATGGTCACCCAGATCTTTTAAGTATTTGATTAGGTCTATCCAGTGGTGATATTCTGAGTATTCACACTCTCTGTACTACTGGAAATAGAGTCATTTGTGCCTTAAAATCCAAATAAGTTAGAGAAACAATTCAAGAAATCCCCCCACTGAATTCAGTGAACTCATTCTTAAAATTCTGTTCCAGTGTCCCTGTGCCCCAGCAAGCTGGGCTGGTCATGGTCTGAGGCCTGGTGGGTCAAGGACAGCTGGCTCAGCTGGGGTACACGATGCCCTGGTGGGTCAGCAGCCCACACTGGTGCTAGGTTTATGGGCACCAAGCCCATTCGGGAGTTGCACACACTGAGTTGGGCTCCAGTGGCCCCCAGGCTTCTAAGGGACACTCTCCTCCGGCTAGTGCCAAGCTAAGCTGTGGGGAGCAGCATGCCTGTTCACGCTGCCTGACAAACTGCAGCCCCAGCCCCTGCCACAGACACCCTGGCCTGTACCCTACTGCTTTTCATGGCTGTGGCCATTCAGGCGCTACTTCAGATCCCCTAGGACTGGGAGCAGCCTGTCTAGGGGACACCAGGAGGATGTCTATGGAAGGCTGCTTCATGCTGCAAGGGCGGAGTTAAGTATTTGGTACAGAGACTGGTTGGCAAAGTTGAAAATGTTGCCCCGGGTCCTTTTGGGGATTATTTACCAGCCCCTGGTTTGAGTGTTGTCTGGCAGGACCCCAGGCTCTGGGAGCCGATCCTCCCTCACTCAAGGCCTGCTGCAGCCTCCCGCTGAGGTCTTGAAACCAGCAGGAGCAGTTGTTCTTTGGCATCAGCGACACCGCAGGGCTGAGTTGCTCCCTGCCTGGAGGTGGTCCCATGGGGCCCGCTGTCTGGGTCAAGGATGGTGCAGAGCTGGTGTCCTCAAAATGCGTCCCGGTGGAGCCCCAGCAGCTGCAGGTGCTGACTGCCTCTCACGACGACCCTGGGGACCTGCAGCTGCAGCGACTCACCCAGCAGGAGTGGTGCCGCTCAGTGTGCACATGACAGATGCTCCATCCTCAGGAGATGACAAAGACGGGAAGGACAAGGCTGAAGACACAGGTGCATAATCTCCTACTCACCTCATCTGGCACATTAGAAACCTGTCCTCGGCTCATGCACAAATCCACCTTTGGTGGCTACAGGCTCCAGCTTACTACAAAGACCAAGTGTACGTCATGTAATCAACACACCTCACCTTCTTCCCACCTTCAGTCATCTCACTGTATGTGACATGATGCCAGCACTGAGGGCCTGAGCCCTTGAGCAGACTGTCTCAGCTCAAATTCGAGCTCCACTACTTACTGCTGTGTGACCTTGACCAAGTCACTTAACCTCTCTGTGCTTCATGAGCTTCCATTGTAAATGTGTGTGTTCACATATGCCAAGTACCCAGAAAGATGCTGACACATGGCAGCACCCACCACAGAAGTGGTAGCTGCTATTATTGCCTTATGAAAACAGTGGAGATGTCACCCATCAGGGCTAGAGACAATTTGGGAAATCCTGATCTGCTTCGGTTTCAGGTGGCGAATCCTGTAGGACCAGCAGGCACACGGCTGCCTCAGTGCAGCTGGCACAGGGCACCGCCAGCCCAGAGCAACTCAGAGGTCAGAACACTCTGGGGTCCGAAGTCCAAGCTGCTGTGACTCAACTGTGGCGTCAGTCATAGAGTGTGGACCCCTCCCTATGGAGTCTCCCAGGCTCAGAGTCTTCCCTCAACTCCGGAAATGCAAATCCAACACGGATGTCACAGAGAGGTTCTGAAGGTTAAGGAAGAGACACGTGAAAAGTGCCTGGTGGACACCAGGGATGCCAGTGTGGCTGGGGGACAATGGTGAGGCACAGTGGAGGGGCAGGTGGCCCCTCCTCAGTATGTCTCCCCCAGGCCCTGTGAGAACAGGTGGAGGCTCTCTCCAGGCTCTCACCTGGCCCCGCCCCAGCATGTCTCCAGGTTCCTCTCAGCCCTGGTTACCACCAGCCCTGCAGTCAATCCCTGAGCTGGGAAGGGGCCCTTGAATCCACGCTGTCCTGCATCACAGTGTCGTCCACTCGGGCTCACATTGCCGCTAGGCCGCCTGGCAGCCACTTGGCAGCCAAAGGATGGGGACACGTTTTGTACTTTCTGAAACACGGCTTCCCCTTCAAGTGCGGGTGATGACAGTGCCACACAGAACCAATGTTACCGCCTATCCTCATCGAGCACAATTTTCCAGTTTTCAAACCCTCAATGAGCAAGACAGCATGGCTTCCACCAGAGAGCGTGAGGTCACCAGTCACAGGGGCAACCAACAGGCAAAGACACCAGAAAATAGACCCAGCAGGGAAGTGCAGGTCTTCACTGAGGGTGGACCCCACAGATCTGACCGTCTTCAAGCACATTAGAGAGATTGTCATGAGTAGCGGCTGAGCCAGAGAGAGTTATTTGCCTCCTCAAAAACCGTAAAATTATGTTACATAACACTTTAAAATTTTCTATCAACACAAAACTAATCTGGGCGCTGTGACTTCTGGTGAGCCACTGGGACAGACGGCATTGTCAGGAAGGCTGGCTCTGTGGTGTCCCAACCTGCCAGAGCCCAGGATGGTGGCAGCCTCCCCAGAAGCACCTGGCAACTCACCTGCACAGGGCCAGGGTCCCAGCTCCCCACACCCCAGCCACCACACCTTCTCCTGCTTTTCCTCCCTCCCTCCCTCCCTCCCTCCTTCCTTCCTTTCTTTCTTTCTTTCTTTCTTTCTTTCTTTCTTTCTTTCTTTCTTTCTTTCTTTCTTTGTCACATCTCAAGGAGAAATATACAGTTGCCAGAGGGTGCAGGGTGGAAGGTCCTGTTCATTCACATTGAAAAGCTCAGGTATTTCTATTAGAATCACATGTTTTACCTTAGGATGCTGACTCCTGTGTCCATCTCAGCCTGGGCATTGTGCTGCCGCCTTCCAGAAGAGAAAAACTAGGTAGTGCCTTGTGAAGGGGCAGCGTTTCTCATTTCCGACAATGTCGGCCCCATAGCCATCCAGATGAGAGATGGGGGACACAGGTGAGGACCCAGACGTGGTCTCCTCCCACAAGACTCCTTGGAAAGAGTTGTGAAAATGCCACAGGTACAAACACCTG
>NW_020260967.1:0-3730 GCF_003255815.1 Theropithecus gelada
CTACCAAGCAAATGGAGAACAAAAAAAAGCAGGGGTTGCAATCCTAGCCTCTGATAAAACAGACTTTAAACCATCAAAGATCAAAAGAGACAAAGAAGGCCATTTCATAACGGTAAAGGCATCAATTCAACAGGAAGAGCTAACTGTCCTAAATATATATGCACCCAATACAGGTGCACATAGATTCATAAAGCAAGTCCTTAGAGACTAACAAAGAGACTTAGACTCCGATACAATAATAATGGGAGACTTCAACATCCCACTGTCAACATTAGACAGATCAATGAGACAGAAAGTTAACAAGGATATCCAGGAATTGAACTCAACTCTGCACCAAGCCGACCTAATAGACATCTATAGAACTCTCTACCCCAAATCAACAGAATATACATTCTTCTCAGCACCACATCGCACTTATTCCAAAATTGACCACGTAATTGGAAGTAAAGCACTCCTCAGCAAATGTAAAAGAACAGAAATTATAACAAACTGTCTCTCAGACCACACTGCAATCAAACTAGAACTCAGGACTAAGAAAATCAAAACCACTCAACCACATGGAAACTGAACAACCTGCTCCTGAATGACTACTGGGTACATCACGAAATGGAGGCAGAAATAAAGATGTTCTTTGAAACCAATGAGAACAATGACACAACATACCAGAATCTCTGGGACACATTTAAAGCAGTGTGTAGAGGGAAATTTATAGCACTAAATGCCCACAAGAGAAAGCTGGAAAGATCTAAAATTGACACCCTAACATCACAATTAAAAGAACTAGAGAAGCAAGAGCAAACACATCCAAAAGCTAGCAGAAGGCAAGAAATAACTAAGATCAGGGCAGAACTGAAGGAGATAGAGACACAAAAAACCCTCCAAAAAATCAATGAATCCAGGAGTTGGTTTTTTGAAAAGATCAACAAAATTGTTAGATGGCTATCAAGACTAATAAAGAAGAAAAGAGAGAAGAATCAAATAGATGCAATAAAAGATGATAAAGGGGATATCACCATTGACCCCACAGAAATACAAACTACCATCAGAGAATACTATAAACACCTCTACGCAAATAAACTAGAAAATCTAGAAGAAATGGATAATTTCCTGGACACTTACACTCTTCTAAGACTAAACCAGGAAGAAGTTGAATCCCTGAATAGACCAATATCAGGCTCTGAATTTGAGACAATAATTAATAGCCTACCAACCAAAAAAAGTCCAGGACCAGATGGATTCACAGCTGAATTCTACCAGAGGTACAAGGAGGAGCTGGTACCATTCCTTCTGAAACTATTCCAATCAATAGAAAAAGAGGGAATCCTCCCTAACTCATTTTATGAGGCCAACATCATCCTGATACCAAAGCCTGGCAGAGACACAACAAAAAAAGAGAATTTTAGACCAATATCCCTGATGAACATCTATGTGAAAATCCTCAATAAAATACTGGCAAACCGGATTCAGCAGCACATCAAAAACTTATCCACCATGATCAAATGGGCTTCATTCGTGGGATGCAAGGCTGGTTCAACATTCGCAAATCAATAAACATAATCCAGCCTATAAACAGAACCAGAGACAAAAACCACATGATTATCTCAATAGATGTAGAAAAGGCCTTCGACAAAATTCAACAGCCCTTCATGCTAAAAACTCTCAATAAATTCGGTATTGATGGAACATATCTTAAAATAATAAGAGCTAGTTATGACAGACCCACAGCCAATATCATACTGAATGGGCAAAAACTAGAAGCATTCCCTTTGAAAACTGGCACAAGACAGGGATGCCCTCTCTCACCACTCCTATTCAACATAGTGTTGGAAGTTCTGGTGAGGGCAATCAGGCAAGAGAAAGAAATCAAGGATATTCAGTTAGGAAAAGAAGAAATCAAATTGTCCCTCTTTGCAGATGACATGATTGTATATTTAGAGAACCCCATCATCTCAGCCCCAAATGTCCTTCAGCTGATAAGCAACTTCAGCAAAGTCTCAAGATACAAAACCAATGTGAAGAAATCACAAGCATTCTTATACACCAGTAACAGACAAACAGAGAGCTAAATCATGAATGAAGTTCCATTCACAATTGCTTCAAAGAGAATAAAATACCTAGGAAATCAACTTATGAGCGATGTAGAGGACCTCTTCAAGGAGAACTACAAACCACTGCTCACTGAAATAAAAGAGGACACAAACAAATGGAAGAACATACCATGCTCATGGATAGGAAGAATCAATATCGTGAAAATGGCCATACTGCCCAAGGTTATTTATAGATTCAATGCCATCCCCATCAAGCCACCAATGAGTTTCTTCACAGAATTGGAAAAAACTGCTTTAAAGTTCATATGGAACCGAAAAAGACCCCGCATTGCCAAGACAATCCTAAGTCAAAACAACAAAGCTGGAGGCATCACGCAACCTGACTTCAAACTATACTACAAGGTTACAGTAACCAAAACAGCATGGTCCTGGTACCAAAACAGAGATATAGACCAATGGAACAGAACAGAGTCCTCAGAAATAATACCACACATCTACAGCCATCTGATCTTTGACTAGCGTGAGAAAAACAAGAAATGGGGAAAAGATTCCCTATTTAATAAATGGTGCTGGGATAATTGTCTAGTCATAAGTAGAAAGCTGAAACTGGATCCTTTCCTTACTCCTTATATGAAAATTAATTCAAGATGGATTAGAGACTTAAATGTTAGACCTAATACCATAAAAACCCTAGAAGAAAACCTAGGTAATACCATTCAGGACATAGGCATGGGCAAGGACTTCATGTCTAAAACACCAAAAGCAACGGCAACAAAAGCCAAAATTGACAAATGGAATCTAATTAAACTAAAGAGCTTCTGCACAGCAAAGGAAACTGCCATCAGAGTGAACAGGCAACTTACAGAATGGGAGAAAATTTTTGCAATCTACTTATCTGACAAAGGGCTAGTATCCAGAACCTACAAAGAACTCAAACAAATTTACAAGAAAAAAACAAACAACCCCATCAAAAAGTGGGCAAGGAATATGAACAGACATTTCTCAAAAGAAGACATTCATACAGCCAACAGACACATGAAAAAATGCTCGTCATCGCTGGCTATCAGAGAAATGCAAATCAAAACCACAATGAGATACCATCTCACACCAGTTAGAATGGCAATCATTAAAAAGTCAGGAAACAACAGGTGCTGGAGAGGTTGTGGAGAAATAGGAACACTTTTACACTGTTGGTGGGATTGTAAACTAGTTCAACCATTATGGAAAACAGTATGGCAATTCCTCAAGGATCTAGAACTAGATGTACCATATGACCCAGCCATCCCATTACTGGGTATATACCCAAAGGATTATAAATTATGCTGCTATAAAGACACATGCACACGTATGTTTATTGCAGCACTATTCACAATAGCAAAGACTTGGAATCAGCCCAGATGTCCATCAGTGACAGATTGGATCAAGAAAATGTGGCACATATACACCATGGAATACTATGCAGCCATAAAAAAGGATGAGTTTGTGTCCTTTGTAGGGACATGGATGCAGCTGGAAACCATCATTCTTAGCAAACTACCACAAGAACAGAAAACCAAACACTGCATGTTCTCACTCATAGGTGGGAACTGAACAATGAGATCACTTGGACTCAGGAAGGGGAACATCACACACCGCGGCCTATCATGGGGAGGGGGGAGGGGGGAGGGATTGCATTGGGAGTT
>NW_020260968.1:0-3729 GCF_003255815.1 Theropithecus gelada
ACTTCTCAAAAGAGGACATTTAGGCAGCCAACAAACATATGAAAAAAATCTCATCATCACTGGTCATTAGAGAAATGCAAATCAAAACCACAATGAGATACCATCTCACGCCAGCTAGAATGGCAATCATTAAAAAGTCAGGAAACAACAGATACTGGAGAGGATGTGGAGAAATAGGAATGCTTTTACACTGTTGGTGGGAGTGTAAATTAGTTCAACCATTGTGGAAGACAGTGTGGCGATTCCTCAAGGATCTAGCACTAGAAATACCATTTGACCCAGCAATCCCATTACTGGTTATATACCCAAAGGATTATAAATCAATCTACTATAAAGACATATGCACACGTATGTTTATTGTGGCACTGTTCACAATAGCAAAGACTTGGAACCAGGCCAAATTCCATTAATGATAGACTGGATTAAGAAAATGTGGCACATACATACCATGGAATACTATGCAACCATAAAAAAGGATGAGTTCATGTCCTTTGCAGGGACATGGATGAAGCTGAAAACCATCATTCTCAGCAAACTATCACAAGGACAGAAAACCAAACACCACATGTTCTCACTCATAGGTGGGAACTGAACAATGAGAACACTTGGACACAGGGCGGGGAACATCACATACCAGGGCCTGTCGTGGAGTGAGGGGTTGGGGGAGGGATAGCGTTAGGAGACATACCTAATGTAAATGATGAGTTAATGGGTGCAGCAAACCAACATGGCTCACGCATACCTATGTAACAAACCTACATGTTGTGCACACGTACCCTAGAACTTAAAGTATAATTTTAAAAAACTTTTTGGATAAAAAAGAAAAGAAAGAAAAGAAAAACGAAGGACAAAAAAAAAAAGAAGTAAACTTGATTTTTTAGGAGATTGCTGAAAGAAATCCCACGTATGTGACCATATGCAAATTATAGAGGGAAGGAACACTCACAAACAACTGCAATTATCCTCTAATTTAACTTTGCCATACACTTTGTCTTTCTTATAATTCTAATGCTGTGTATTGTGTGCAAAAAATGAATTTATGCAGTACATGTATTTGTAAATTATTTGAAAACAATTTTAATTGCTGGTGCTTCTGTTAAGACTTGAATTTAGTTTATTCCCCGTCTGTCTTGTATAATAGCAAATAATGTCACCCAGAAGGTGCTTTATAAAATGTAATGTGTTTAAAGAATCTCTACTGATGTTAATTAAGTCTGATCTTGCCTCTAGGATGGGACAATCATGTAAAAATTATTTTTTTTAAATAAGCCTGTGTGATATTTCATTTTTTTGATGTTAGGTAGCATCCCCCAAATTAAGGAAACAAGTAATTACTTTTACCATGTCAGTTTTTATAGGAAGCATTGACTTCTAATCATGTATGAATAGTTTTGTATAGCATACAAAATTATCAGTATTTCTTATTTTTGTATGTTATTGATACTCATTATAATAATTCCACGTATTACAAACAAATAAATAAAAACATAGATTCAGAGACATTTGTGGGATGCCATCAATGTATCAACATATGCATAACCCAAGGGAGAGAAGAAACATAAAGGGGAAGAAATAATACTTGAAGAAATAATGGCCAAAAATTTCTACATTTAGTGAAAAACATTAGTCTGCACATCCAAGAAGCTCAAAAAAACTCTGAGTGGGATAAACTCAAAAAGATCATACCTAGACACATATTATTCAAACTGTCAAAAACCAAAATCAAAGAGAATCTTGAAAGCAGTGAGAGAGAAGCAACTCATCACATACAAGGGATCCTCAATATCCTCCAAAAGATTAACACCTAAATTGTCAACAGAAACCATGGAGGCCAGAAGGAAATTGGATGATATGTTCAAAGTTCTTTCTTTTTCTTTTTCTTGAGACAGGGTCCAACTATGTCACCCAGGCTGGAGTGTAGTAGCATAATCACAGCTCACTGCAGCCTCGACCTCTCTGGGATCAAGTGATCCTCCCACCTCAGCCTCCTGAGTAGCTGGGACTACAGGCACATGCCACCATGTCCAGCTAATTTTTGTAGAGATGAGGACTCACCATATTGCCCAGGCTGGTCTCGAACACCTGGACTCAAGTGATCTGCCTGCCTTGGCCTCCCAAAGTACTGGGATTACGGGCATGAGCCACCACATGTGGCCAATATATTCAAAGTTCTGAAAGGAAAAAACAAACAACCTAACAACCAAGAATTCTAAATCCAGCAAAACTACCTTTCAAAAATAAAGTGATTAGACTGAGGCCAGTACTACAGTGATACCAAAACCAGTCAAAGACATCACACACACACACAACTTTTATAGACCAATTTCCCTTGTGAGTATAAACGCAAAAGTCCTCAACAAAATACTAGCCAACTGAATTCAGCAGCATATAAAAAGGATACACACTAAGACCAAGTGGAACTGATCTCAGAAATACAAGGTAGGTTCAACAAATAAAAATAAATGTAGTATACTATATTAATGCAATAATCCAACACATTATTAATACAATAAATGGTAAAATAGACATATGATCATTTTGATACATGCAGAAAAAACATTTGGCAAAAACCAATAACCTATTGTAATTTTAAAAGAAAAAAGCACTCAGCAAACAAGCAATAGTGGGGAACTTCCTCAAACTGATAAAAGTCATCTATTAAAAACCCAAGCATTCCTATACACCAATAACAGACAAACAGAGAGCCAAATCATGAGTGAACTCCCATTCACAATGGCTACAAAGAGAATCAAATACCTAGGAATCCAACTTACAAGTGATGCAAAGGACCTCTTCAAGGAGAACTACAAACCACTGCTCAAGGAAATGAGAGGACACAAATAAATGAAAAAACATTCCACGCTCATGGATCGGAAGAATCAATATCATGAAAAAGCCATACTGCCCAAAGTAATTTATAGATTCAGTGCTATCCCCATCAAGCTACCACTGATTTTCTTCACAGAATTGGAAAAAAAAAACTACTTTGAATTTCATATGGAACCAAAAAAGAGCCTGCAAACCTAAGACAATTCCTAAGCAAAAAGAACAAAGCTGGAGGCATCACACTATCTGACTTCAAACTATACTACAAGGCTACAGTAACCAAAACAGCCTGGTACTAATACCAAAACAGATATATAGACCAACTGAACAGAACAGAGGCCTCAGAAATAACACCACACATCTACAACCATCTGATCTTTGACAAACCTGACAAAAACAGCAATGGGGAAAGGATTCCCTATTTAATAAATGGTGTTGGGAAAACTGGCTAGCCATATGCAGAAAACTGAAAATGGACCCCTTCCTTACACCTTATACAAAAATTAACTCGAGATGGATTAAAGACTTAAATGTTAGACCTAAAACCATAAAAACTCTAGAAGAAAACCTAGCCAATACCATTCAAAGACATAGGCATGGGCAAAGACTTCATGACTAAAACACCAAAAGCAATGGCAACAAAAAGCCAAAATTGACAAATGGGATCTAGTTAAACTAAAGAGCTTCTGCACAGCAAAAGAAACTATCATCAGAGTGAACAGGCAACCTACAGAATGGGAGAAAATTTTTGCAATGTACCCATCTGACAAAGGGCTAATATCCAGAATCTACAAAGAACTTAAATTTACAAGACAAAACAACCCCATCAAAAAGTGAGCAAAGGATATGAACAGAAACTTCTCAAAAGAGGACATTTAGGCAGCCAACAAACATATGAAAAAA
>NW_020260969.1:0-3729 GCF_003255815.1 Theropithecus gelada
ACTTCTCAAAAGAGGACATTTAGGCAGCCAACAAACATATGAAAAAAATCTCATCATCACTGGTCATTAGAGAAATGCAAATCAAAACCACAATGAGATACCATCTCACGCCAGCTAGAATGGCAATCATTAAAAAGTCAGGAAACAACAGATACTGGAGAGGATGTGGAGAAATAGGAATGCTTTTACACTGTTGGTGGGAGTGTAAATTAGTTCAACCATTGTGGAAGACAGTGTGGCGATTCCTCAAGGATCTAGAACTAGAAATACCATTTGACCCAGCAATCCCATTACTGGTTATATACCCAAAGGATTATAAATCAATCTACTATAAAGACATATGCACACGTATGTTTATTGTGGCACTGTTCACAATAGCAAAGACTTGGAACCAGGCCAAATTCCATTAATGATAGACTGGATTAAGAAAATGTGGCACATACATACCATGGAATACTATGCAACCATAAAAAAGGATGAGTTCATGTCCTTTGCAGGGACATGGATGAAGCTGAAAACCATCATTCTCAGCAAACTATCACAAGGACAGAAAACCAAACACCACATGTTCTCACTCATAGGTGGGAACTGAACAATGAGAACACTTGGACACAGGGCGGGGAACATCACATACCAGGGCCTGTCGTGGAGTGAGGGGTTGGGGGAGGGATAGCGTTAGGAGACATACCTAATGTAAATGATGAGTTAATGGGTGCAGCAAACCAACATGGCTCACGCATACCTATGTAACAAACCTACATGTTGTGCACACGTACCCTAGAACTTAAAGTATAATTTTAAAAAACTTTTTGGATAAAAAAGAAAAGAAAGAAAAGAAAAACGAAGGACAAAAAAAAAAAGAAGTAAACTTGATTTTTTAGGAGATTGCTGAAAGAAATCCCACGTATGTGACCATATGCAAATTATAGAGGGAAGGAACACTCACAAACAACTGCAATTATCCTCTAATTTAACTTTGCCATACACTTTGTCTTTCTTATAATTCTAATGCTGTGTATTGTGTGCAAAAAATGAATTTATGCAGTACATGTATTTGTAAATTATTTGAAAACAATTTTAATTGCTGGTGCTTCTGTTAAGACTTGAATTTAGTTTATTCCCCGTCTGTCTTGTATAATAGCAAATAATGTCACCCAGAAGGTGCTTTATAAAATGTAATGTGTTTAAAGAATCTCTACTGATGTTAATTAAGTCTGATCTTGCCTCTAGGATGGGACAATCATGTAAAAATTATTTTTTTTAAATAAGCCTGTGTGATATTTCATTTTTTTGATGTTAGGTAGCATCCCCCAAATTAAGGAAACAAGTAATTACTTTTACCATGTCAGTTTTTATAGGAAGCATTGACTTCTAATCATGTATGAATAGTTTTGTATAGCATACAAAATTATCAGTATTTCTTATTTTTGTATGTTATTGATACTCATTATAATAATTCCACGTATTACAAACAAATAAATAAAAACATAGATTCAGAGACATTTGTGGGATGCCATCAATGTATCAACATATGCATAACCCAAGGGAGAGAAGAAACATAAAGGGGAAGAAATAATACTTGAAGAAATAATGGCCAAAAATTTCTACATTTAGTGAAAAACATTAGTCTGCACATCCAAGAAGCTCAAAAAAACTCTGAGTGGGATAAACTCAAAAAGATCATACCTAGACACATATTATTCAAACTGTCAAAAACCAAAATCAAAGAGAATCTTGAAAGCAGTGAGAGAGAAGCAACTCATCACATACAAGGGATCCTCAATATCCTCCAAAAGATTAACACCTAAATTGTCAACAGAAACCATGGAGGCCAGAAGGAAATTGGATGATATGTTCAAAGTTCTTTCTTTTTCTTTTTCTTGAGACAGGGTCCAACTATGTCACCCAGGCTGGAGTGTAGTAGCATAATCACAGCTCACTGCAGCCTCGACCTCTCTGGGATCAAGTGATCCTCCCACCTCAGCCTCCTGAGTAGCTGGGACTACAGGCACATGCCACCATGTCCAGCTAATTTTTGTAGAGATGAGGACTCACCATATTGCCCAGGCTGGTCTCGAACACCTGGACTCAAGTGATCTGCCTGCCTTGGCCTCCCAAAGTACTGGGATTACGGGCATGAGCCACCACATGTGGCCAATATATTCAAAGTTCTGAAAGGAAAAAACAAACAACCTAACAACCAAGAATTCTAAATCCAGCAAAACTACCTTTCAAAAATAAAGTGATTAGACTGAGGCCAGTACTACAGTGATACCAAAACCAGTCAAAGACATCACACACACACACAACTTTTATAGACCAATTTCCCTTGTGAGTATAAACGCAAAAGTCCTCAACAAAATACTAGCCAACTGAATTCAGCAGCATATAAAAAGGATACACACTAAGACCAAGTGGAACTGATCTCAGAAATACAAGGTAGGTTCAACAAATAAAAATAAATGTAGTATACTATATTAATGCAATAATCCAACACATTATTAATACAATAAATGGTAAAATAGACATATGATCATTTTGATACATGCAGAAAAAACATTTGGCAAAAACCAATAACCTATTGTAATTTTAAAAGAAAAAAGCACTCAGCAAACAAGCAATAGTGGGGAACTTCCTCAAACTGATAAAAGTCATCTATTAAAAACCCAAGCATTCCTATACACCAATAACAGACAAACAGAGAGCCAAATCATGAGTGAACTCCCATTCACAATGGCTACAAAGAGAATCAAATACCTAGGAATCCAACTTACAAGTGATGCAAAGGACCTCTTCAAGGAGAACTACAAACCACTGCTCAAGGAAATGAGAGGACACAAATAAATGAAAAAACATTCCACGCTCATGGATCGGAAGAATCAATATCATGAAAAAGCCATACTGCCCAAAGTAATTTATAGATTCAGTGCTATCCCCATCAAGCTACCACTGATTTTCTTCACAGAATTGGAAAAAAAAAACTACTTTGAATTTCATATGGAACCAAAAAAGAGCCTGCAAACCTAAGACAATTCCTAAGCAAAAAGAACAAAGCTGGAGGCATCACACTATCTGACTTCAAACTATACTACAAGGCTACAGTAACCAAAACAGCCTGGTACTAATACCAAAACAGATATATAGACCAACTGAACAGAACAGAGGCCTCAGAAATAACACCACACATCTACAACCATCTGATCTTTGACAAACCTGACAAAAACAGCAATGGGGAAAGGATTCCCTATTTAATAAATGGTGTTGGGAAAACTGGCTAGCCATATGCAGAAAACTGAAAATGGACCCCTTCCTTACACCTTATACAAAAATTAACTCGAGATGGATTAAAGACTTAAATGTTAGACCTAAAACCATAAAAACTCTAGAAGAAAACCTAGCCAATACCATTCAAAGACATAGGCATGGGCAAAGACTTCATGACTAAAACACCAAAAGCAATGGCAACAAAAAGCCAAAATTGACAAATGGGATCTAGTTAAACTAAAGAGCTTCTGCACAGCAAAAGAAACTATCATCAGAGTGAACAGGCAACCTACAGAATGGGAGAAAATTTTTGCAATGTACCCATCTGACAAAGGGCTAATATCCAGAATCTACAAAGAACTTAAATTTACAAGACAAAACAACCCCATCAAAAAGTGAGCAAAGGATATGAACAGAAACTTCTCAAAAGAGGACATTTAGGCAGCCAACAAACATATGAAAAAA